>NC_057810.1:625515965-625594565 GCF_018294505.1 Triticum aestivum | reverse complement strand
TCATCCAATCGATCGGCTTCAGTTAGCAGCAGTAGCGAAGGAATCGCTCCATCAGGTTCAGTTAACAGCCATCGATCGATCGCTCGGGTTCAGTAACGCGTAGCCTGCAGTGCAATCGCTCGGGTTCAGTTAGAGCCCAACGCCTCGCTCGGGTTCAGTTAGAGCCAACGCCTCGCACACACACACGTACATGTACGAGAGAAACGCGCATCGCTCGGCCCCCGACCTCCCAAAGTAACCGGCAACTCCCTGAAATTTTCCTTCTCCTCGCTTCTACCACGGTTTTTTCCATCATGGATGGCCCAAAGAATGTCATGCAGCTGCGTCTCCGGCCCGCCCAGGATGAAAAGCCCATTTTCTGTCATGATTTTTTGTCATAGAAGTAGGAGCCCACCACATCTATGATGATACCGGGTTTTGTCACAATTATCGTCATAGAAGTGTCATATGTATGACAGAAAAAAAATTCGTTCGGCCCAAAATGTCACGGATGTGTCTTTTTTTGTAGAGAGTCTGGTTGTAGCCATGGTGACAAGGAAGCAAGCGTAGGGCCTAACCCTACTTCGCCTCTGCCTCCGCCGAAAGCGGGAGTGCGATCGAATGGAGTAAGGGAGCGGCAAGGCCTATTGCCAGGCGACAATGTTTATCCTAAAAATAACAAGGATTCATCCATTGGTATGGGCTTTGCTCACACACAAAGAACCCGGCAAACACCCTTTTTCATTAATACGTCCCATACAGGTACAGTTCGTACGAAATGTGAGCATGAGCAAGGGGATTACAAGTTTTAAATTCAACTAAGGCCCATGGGCTTACAAGCTAAAAAGAGATAAGGTGCCCGTAATCCCTTTCTTATCCCTCTCCTCAGGAAACGGAACAAGAAAGCAAAAGGGCAAAAGAAGGGCCTAGGCAAGGTACGAGAAGCAGAAGGCATCAAGAGAACATATCAGCGGCCGCCCAGGAGAGGGCTGGTGATGATGGTGCCGGCAGCAGAGGTGGAAGATGAGGCAGCGGGTCGCCAATACGCTACGAAGGTGTCGGTGCCATCATACTCCGACTTTGTCGGTGTTTTGGGAACGGGGGTACCCAGACTTGCCTGCCTGCGGCATGCGGCATGGCTCAAGGAGTGGCCCAGTATGGCCCATCTTCATCGACATATGCTCAAGACCCTCGCAAGGGGCCAAGCCTCACGGGGCGGACAACAGGAAGCTTCCTCAGGCACAGCCTCGTCAGGCTGGCTCACGAGGAGGCGGAGAGATCAAGGCAGGGTACCTCATGAGGTGCCCGTGACGCAAGCCATGATGACCGAAGCCAGGCGGGCGCCAGGCGGGCGCCGGCCTGTGCAGAGTCCTTATTTCCTCTTTGGTGCAAAGGGGGCAAGCGCAGGCGAGAGTATCAAGCAAAGGTAACCATTTTGGTGCAACAAGACCAAGACCAACAGAATGGCAGGATGGAGGTCATCGTGGAGCCCAAGCCAGCGTCACCGTCAGAGTCTTTGGCAGGCGAGGACCGACTTTAGCCAGGATAAGTGTACTAGATGTTCCTCTTCAAAATGGCCAATTGTTGGCGCCTGAGGGAGTCCTGGATTAGGGGGTGTCCGGATAGCCGGACTACCATCATCAGCCGAACTATCATCGGCCGGACTATCATCATCGACCGGACTCCAAGACTATGAAGATACAAGATTGAAGACTTCGTCCCGTGTCCGGATGGGACTTTCCTTGGTGTGGAAGGCAAGCTTGGCGATACGGATACGTAGATCTCCTACCATTGTAACCGACTCTATGTAACCCTAGCCCTCTCCGGTGTCTATATAAACCGGATGGCTCTAGTCCGTAGGACAACAACAATCATTACAATCATACCATAGGCTAGCTTCTAGGGTTTAGCCTCCTTGATATCGTGGTAGATCCACTCTTGTAAACATCCACAATATCAATATCAATCAAGCAGGACGTAGGGTTTTACCTCCATCAAGAGGGCCCGAACCTGGCTAAAACATCATGTCCCTCGTCTCCTGTTACCATCCGCCTAGACGCATTGTTCGGGACCCCCTACCCGAGATCCGCCGGTTTTGACACCGACATTGGTGCTTTCATTGAGAGTTCCTCTGTGTCGTCACCGATAGGCTTGATGGCCTCTTCAATCGACAACGACGCAGTCCTGGGTGAGACTTTTCTCCCCGGACAGATCTTCGTATTCGGCGGCTTCGCACTGTGGGCCAACTCACTTGGCCATCTGGAGCAGATCGAAAGCTACGCCCCTGGCCGTCAGGTCAGGTTTGGAAGCCTAAACTTCATGGCCGATATCCGCGGGGACTTGATCTTCGATGGATCTGAGCCACAGCCGAGCGTGCCGCGCTGTCATGATGGGCACGACCTAACTCTGCCGCCGGACAGCACCTTGGAGGCCGCACACGAATCTGCTCCGACCCATAGTCCGGAGCCGATCGCTCAAATCAAGGACGGATGGCTGGACACCGCCTCGGGAGCTGCAACTTCTACGGCGATGGAGCCGAACACGTACCTTGTCCCGCATAAAGCTCATGACTCCGAGGTGCCGGACTCTCTGCCGGACTCCGAACCTCCTGCGCCCCTGCCAGTCGAATCCGATTGGGCGCCGATCATGGAATTCACCGCTGCGGACACCTTTCAGCACTCACCCTTCGGCGATATCTTAAATTCGCTGAAGCATCTCTCACTATCCGGAGAGCCCTGGCCGAACTACGGCCAGGATGGTCGGGACGCGGACAATGAAGAAATTCAGAGCCCACCCACCCCCCACTTCGTAGCCACCGTCGACGATCTAACCGACGTGCTAAACTATGACTCCGAAGACATCAACGGTATGGACGACGATGCCGGAGACAATCAAGAACCAGCACCTACAGGGCACTGGAAGGCCACCTCGTCACATGACATACATATGGTGGACACCCCAAAGGGAAGCGATAACGAGGAACAACGGGACGCGGCAGAGGATAATCCCGCCAATAAACAACCAAAACGGCGACGTAGACGCCGCCCTAAGTCCCGCCTCGATCAAAGCAGCATTCCTAACGACCCAGCGATAGAGCAGGGCAAACCAACGAACGACGAACAGGACGAACCGGATAATCAACCCCTTCACGGAGCAATCAACAGTCCGGACACAACACCGGAGCATAAGAACCTTCACAAAAGACTCGTCGCCACTGCAAGAAGTTTGAAGAAGGAAAAACGGAAGCTCAAAACAGCAGAAGACATACTCAGAATGAAGTGGAGCAAAGTACTCAAGACCGCAGACAAATATGGCAATGGCCATCAAACAAAGAGCTACCCGAAGCGCAAGTTGCTGCCAGAATTTGACGAGGAAGCCATAGAGCCCTCACAGTTAAAAAATAAAGAGGCCGCCTGGCCGGATAGACGGCCAGATGACAGGCCAAAAGCGACAAGCGGCGCCGCACACAAGCCGACTTATGATCCTGGGAAAACGGACGGCCCAACTAGGTCCATCTACGGGCCAAAAAAGAGGGCCCCAGGAAGTAACACAACATGACAAGTGTTCGAAGACAGCGGCACACCCAAATACAGGGGCGCCGCACACCCGCTATGTTTTACCGATGAGGTGCTGGATCATGAATTTCCAGCAGGGTTCAAACCCATAAACATAGAGGCATACAACAGCACAACAGACCCCGGAGTCTGGATAGAAGATTACATACTACACATACACATGGCTAGAGGAGATGATCTCCACGCCATAAAATACCTACCCCTCAAGCTCAAAGGGCCAGCTCGGCATTGGCTCAAAAGCCTCCCAGAAAACACTGTTGGAAGTTGAGAAGAGCTTGACGATGCGTTTAGAGCAAATTTTCAAGGGACTTATGTCCGCCCTCCGGATGCAGACGATCTGAGTCATATAACCCAACAGCCCAGAGAGTCAGCGCGCAAATTCTGGAACAGGTTCCTTACCAAAAAGAACCAAATAGTCGACTGTCCGGACGCAGAAGCCTTAGAAGCTTTTAAACACAACGTCCGAGACGAATGGCTCGCCAGACACCTCGGCCAAGAGAAGCCAAGAACAATGGCCGCGCTAACAAGCCTCATGACGCGCTTTTGCGCAGGAGAAGACAGCTGGCTAGCAAGATGCAGCACCAGCGACCCGAGTACATCCGAGATCAGAGATGGAAACGGAAAATCACGGCGCAGGAAAGATCAACGTCGGAATAAAGAAAAAAGCCCAAAGGGCACGGTGGTCAACGCCGGATTCAAAAGCTCGCGGCCAAACAATAAAACACTGCCTCTTAAGGACAACAGCGACGAGCTATCAAATTTAAACAAAATTCTAGATCGGATATGTCAAATCCACAGTACCTCCGGAAGGCCTGCAAACCATACCAACCGAAATTGTTGGGTTTTTAAACAGTCCGGCAAACTCAACGCCGGACACAAGGGGCTCGATGCGCCAAACGAGGACGATGACGAACCCCACCAGCAGAGCACCGGAAGTCAAAAGACTTTCCCACAAGAAGTCAAAACAGTAAACTCACTTCATGTGATAGTACGGAAAACCAACAAGGCACTCGCTAAGACAAGTGTCGCACGGTCCAACCCAGCGGAACACCGAGATTGGATGTCAAAACCAATCACTTTCGACCATCTGGATTAGTCCAGAAGTATCCAGAACGCAGGATAGACTGCCCTGATATTGGATCCCATAATAGACGGACTGCAATTCATGCAGGTTTTGATGGACGGCGGCAGTGACTTAAACCTGCTATATCCGGACACAATCCGCAGGTCGGGATAAACCCCACTACAATTCGGCATAGCCGCACTTCCTTCAAAGGAGTGGCGCCAGGCCCTTACGCCAGGTGCACAGGTTCATTATTACTAGAAGTTGTGTTCGGGTCACCTAACAACTTCCGACGAGAAAAGCTAACCTTTCATGTCGCCCCATTTAAAAGTAGCTATCAAGCATCACTGGGACGGGAAGCTTTCGTCCGCTTCAATGCAATACCACATTACGCGTCTCTTACGCTTAAAATGCCCGGTCCACGTGGAATCATTTCATTAAAAGGTCGCCTGAGACCCCGGACACGGCTAGACGAGTCCGGAATAAATAAGCTAGGGGCTACCTAGCCGCACACCCCTTCACAAGGGTTTGTACATATAAGCCATCATGAGCTAGCATAGGCTCAGCTTTATTAATCTATATTTCATTTTTTTATGCACTTTCTCGCACGATTTCTTTTCCAACTAAGTTCCTCTCTTTTTACAGATGAACAGCGTGCACACCCATCCAGGATACGGCACAACGGAGACACAGGCGCAGACGTGCAGTAGGGACCCGTTGCAAGGACTCTTTTCAGACTAAGACCCTACGTAAACCTTTCTTACTGTCTCTTGTTGCTATAATCCCCTGGTTTCTCATTATAACCAGAGTGGAGACTGGCGTTTTGGCATCAGCCGCGCCAGAAGAACTTGCCCGTACCTGGACACAAGGGGCTTAGGGCACTGTTTTGCCCGCTATTGTAAAGACCGAACACCTTCGGGAGTGTACGGCGTCTCGAGTTAGGCCTTACATGCATCAGCTCCGAATCATGTCTTTGGTCAAATGTTGGGTTTGCCCGGCTCCTGTGTTTTGCTGCCTTACGTTCTGTATCACCGGCTAACGCGGCACCAGGAGAACTACTGCGATTGTGCCCAGTTCGGCTGGGCGAGCACCTCAGTAGAGAAAGCCGAAAACTAACTGTCATGATACAGCGAGAGACTGGTCAACCACTCGATCGACCATGGGAATGTTTAGAATTCCTCTGCTTTGACGAAGGGCCGTTTCCCGGTCAGGCACATACGCGCCCCAAATTCGGAGAGCGCGGTGCCCCCAGGGGCTATGTCGTAGCCCCACCCTCGAACTCCATGGCTAAGTGAAAGTGATAAAGCATTATAGTCTGGTTGCCTCGTTTGCTACGCTACCACCTCCTTTACAGGACCGAGACGTCGGATTAAGTGTGAAAACACGCTATTTTTTGCGAACACCCCTGCACCTTGTGCGTGGGGGCTGAAGCCGACGACTGCCATCTTTCAGGTTATACACACGTATACATGAACGGCCGCATAGGAGATATTCTATTACTTGAATGCACAAGTATAAAAGGTGCTTACATCATTGTTTACATCATAAAAACGTTCATTCGAACGTAACATTTTTGAGCACTGCGACTCTATTACACGAGCACCATGCAGCACTTCGCCAAAATAGTGCTCGGTGGGTAACCGGTTATCGTCCGAACCAGGGGTCGCAACAGCGGTGGCATCCATCTCTGTCTGATGTGTCTTCACACGGGCGAGTGCCATCCGCGCACCCTCTATGCAGGCCGACCACTTCATCGCCTTGATATGCGGCACCGCCCCAAGAAATTGCTCCAATAAGCCAAAGTAACTCTTCGGCTCGGGCCTATCCGGCCAGACATGGGTCACTATATCCGTCATAGCAAGCCCGGATAACCTATTTAGCTCAGCCCACTCGGCCAAACGGTTGGTCAGCGGAAGTGAACACTCCAGACTATGGAATTGAGACCAAAATAGCTCTTCCGTCTTGTGATCCTTCTGGCTTCGAAAATGCACAACGGCATCCGCCGCACTCGCTGCTAAATCCATATAAGGGTCCTCTGGACCCCACAGTTGGCCCAGCTGAGCATACTTTGGATCCGTAAACCTTCGGTGCAGCAGAAACGGCTTGCCAGCTACAATATCTCCGGCCTGGCGCAGCTCTTCCTTTATAGCCCGCATTGCAGAGCGAGCATCCTTGGCTTCGGCGGTGACCTTCCCCAGGTCTTGTTGCCCCGCTAGGCGCTCCTTCCCAAGAGCCTCACAGTCGGTAGCATCTTTTAACTTCACGGCCATTTCGGCCATCTCTTCCCTACTCCGGTAGTGTGCGACCCTTTCGGCCGCTAACTCCTCGGCCGCCCTCGAGGCCGCCGCATTACTCCTTCTGGTCTGCTCCTTGGCTTGAGCAAGTTCGGTTCGAAGGCTCTCCATAGCAGCAGCACTATCTGCATTTCACGCACATGTTGTAAGGAGCTGGCTTCAGCTCCCTTACCAAGTGACCGCACAGTAACACTTACCTTGCGACTCATCAAGTCGCCTGTTGACCAGCGTGATGTCCGCATCCGCAACAGCGAGTTGCCGCTTTAGTTCAGCAACTCCATCAGTCCGGCTGGCCCCCGGATGACCCGCCACCTGCATCGGCATGGCGGAAATTTAAACCTATGATTTTGATCCTCGGCACGCTGTCGATTTCGACAACCTACCGAGTCTCAGGGGCTACTATCTATACAGGGCGCATTCTATATGCAAAACTGTTATAAGGTGTGTCATTTTTACGTACCTCAAACCCCGCCAGCAAACTCCTGACGGCATTATGCAACCCGCCTTCGGCGGACGAAATACTTTCAATCAACATGCTCATCAATGCGTGCTGATCTTCTGAGATAGACGCCTTCTCAAGCAGGTCCTTCAGCCGTACACCAGTTGGCGCCGAACTATCCGGCTTTGCCAAACCAGGGGGCTCCCTCCATGACGACACTTCAGGCTCGTCCGCCCTATCCGACGGCGCCCCGGACGGAGGCATCTCTCTCTCCATCATCTCCCGACGAAGGTCCCCCGAAGACGAGCTCATTTGCGAAGGGCGGAGATCCAAACTACAAGGTAAAAACTTTAGTTATCCTCAGAAGCACAAATAGGGATGTCCCTTATTATAAAACTCCTTTCTTTCTACTTATGGCTCGTTGGAGGGCTGATTCTTTAAGGGAGATTGTGCGGCCGGGGCCTCCCCGGACGCAGGACCCTCTGGCGAAGATTTCTTCCCCCGTTTAGGGGCTTTCGCCCCCGGGTCCTTGGAGGCAGTCCTCTTCTCCCTTGGAGGGAGGGATTCTCGATCCCCCTCTTTCAAGAGCCTCCTTAGGCGAGGCAGTAGCTTTCCTGCTTTCCCCTTCGCCTTCCTCTGGAGGCGCAACCTCAAGCATCCGGACCAGCACGGAATCCGGCGCGGTCTCGGGGAGGCGGGGCGGACACCATATCAATTTTGCTTCCGCTATCCACTCCTGTTTAGAAGGAAGTTGGTCATAAGGCGAATCATCGAAAGGCAAACAAACGGTATGTCCGGACTTGGAACTACTTACTTGAGTATCCAGGCGATTGCAGCTTAGGCCAGCATCCTCGGTCAATTCCGGACGCGCCTCTTGCGATCCGAAGAATAATTTGTACATATCCAGGGGTGTCATACCCATGAAGTGTTGAAGAATCCGTGGGCCCTCCGGATTGAACTCCCACAGCCGGAGAGGGCGGCGTTTGCAGGGCGGGAGACGCCTAATCAGCATAACCTGCATTACCACCACCATATCAACCTCCCTCGTTTGGAGATCTCGAATCCGGCCCTGCAGTAGGGGCACGTCCTTTGACGGCCCCCAGTTGAGCCCTTGGTTGACCCACGACATCAACTGTCGTGGAGGTCCCGGGCGGAATAAGGGCGGCGGCTTTTGTCTGCGGCCCCTCGGAACGGTAATATAGAACCACTCTTGCTGCCATGGGCCGAGCTCCTCTTGGAAGGAGCCAGCGGGCCACGGGGCATCGGCCCTCCTACTTATGGCCGCCCCGCCGCACTCCGCTTGACGCCCCCTGATCATCTTCAGAGCCACCTTGAAGGTCTTCAGCCACAGGCCGAAGTGAGGGGTGACGCGGAGGAAGGCTTTGCAGACGACAATAAATGCGGAAATATGGAGGATGGACTCCGGAGCCAAATCGTGGAATTCCAACCCATAGTAAAACATGAGCCCTCTCACAAAAGGATCAATCGGGAAGCCTAAACCCCGACAGAGGTGGGATACAAAAACGACATACTCACCGGGCTCGGGGGTGGGGATGGCCTGCCCTTCGGCAGGCAACTTGTGCGAAATCTCATAAGTCAGGTACTTGGCCTCCCGCAGCTTTAGCACGTCCTCCTCCGTGACGGAGGAGGTCATCCACCGGCCCTGGAGGTCGGAACCGGACATTGTTGAAGGTCCGAAGCGCTCGAATCTGGAGCTCTAGGTGTTGGAACTTGGAGCGGGGAGAGCATTCGATGGAGGATTGAAGAAAAGAAACGAGCCTTGGTCCCGCTATAAAGAGGGAGAATACCGAGAGTCGTCTCCGTGAATGTTTGGGACTCGCCTTCGATAGAGGGGGCGTGGCGACGGGCGCGGTTGGGTTACCCACGTCCGTATTGATGAGAATCCCGGATTAAGGGGGAACACGATCTCTGCTTCGACAAGACGTGCCAAGGAAACCGCTTCGCTAAATGCGCTGAGGTGGTAGAGTAAAAAATGATTCAAGTAATGGCTTGGTAGTGGCGTGACGTCATGCCGCAAAAAACGTCAGCAGATTGAACTTGTGTATATATTATTCTCTCTACGGTGGAATGTGGAATTTATTTTGCAGAGCCGGACACTATCCTGGTGTTCACAATCTTCTATCATTCAGAGGAGGAACCCGCCTTGCAATGCCAAGCAATATACGCGCAGGACTTATCGTCATTGAAGCCTGGTTCAGGGGCTACTGAGGGAGTCCTGGATTAGGGGGTGTCCGGATAGCCGGACTACCATCATCAGCCGAACTATCATCGGCCGGACTATCATCATCGACCGGACTCCAAGACTATGAAGATACAAGATTGAAGACTTCATCCCGTGTTCGGATGGGACTTTCCTTGGCGTGGAAGGCAAGCTTGGCGATACGGATACGTAGATCTCCTACCATTGTAACCGACTCTATGTAACCCTAGCCCTCTCCGGTGTCTATATAAACTGAATGGCTCTAGTCCGTAGGACAACAACAATCATTACAATCATACCATAGGCTAGCTTCTAGGGTTTAGCCTCCTTGATCTCGTGGTAGATCCACTCATGTAAATATCCACAATATCAATATCAATCAAGCAGGACGTAGTGTTTTACCTCCATCAAGAGGGCCCGAACCTGGGTAAAACATCGTGTTCCTCGTCTCCTGTTACCATCCGCCTAGACGCACAGTTCGGGACCCCCTACCCAAGATCCGCCGGTTTTGACACCGACAGCGCCCTTCCCGCTCAATATTTGGGAAGAGGACCAGGCCTCGCTCTATAAATAGGGCTAGCTACCACAGTAGAAAGGATCGGATCTGATCTCATCTTATCTAGAGCCAACTGATCCGGGTTCAATCCCTCCCAAGAGGCATCACCTCCATAAGAACTCCTCCCCTCGCGAGGCAGTTCTTCCCTTGTATTGTTCATCATCAGCCCCTGAGGCAATCCACCACACCACCAACTAGAGTAGGGTATTACACCACAATGGTGGCCCGAACTAGTATAAACCTCGTGTCCCTTGTGTTGTTCTTCATGTAGTTTTAGATCCTTGCGAGGCGACGAGACGTGAGTAGGTAGGAGGTGTGATCTCCACGCGCACCCCAGAGTTCGAACCTTGAGGGTTTGCCAGAACCCGAAATCCGACATTTGGCACGCCAGGTAGGGGTGCGCCGGAATCCGCTTTCCGCCGCCCTATGTTTCGCCGTCCATCGCATCCATGTCTGACGCTCATCGAGCCCGCGCTGAGCGCCAGGCCGCTCTCGCCACTCACGTCGCATAGACGGCCTCCGTCGGCGGATGCCCCCGTCGTTCCCCGTCGCCTGCCATCAACGCCGCCGCCGGCCCGGCGGGGAACGAGCAGCAGGCGTCGTCCCTGCATCCTTCGGTGCAGCAAGAAGGCCGCACCGCCACCCCGTCGTTGACTCTGGCCGGTTCCTCATCCTACGCCCGTCGCGCTCCGATGGACGTGCACGCTGCGCTGCTCCTGGTGTGGGAGCTCCTGCACTACCGTCCCGTCAACGACCACTACGACGAGTGGCTCACCCGCATCACCGAGCTCGTCAGCGCCGCTGGGGGCTCCCCTGCGCCATCCCTCTCACTGCACCGCGCCCCGCCCTGCGCGGGCAACGAAGCTCCGGGGGTGCCTCAGCCGCCTCCCCCTCAAGAAGGCGCCTTGGCCCCAAGGCGCGTGGCCCCCTGGACGGGACCCGCTCCGTCCGGTGCCAGCACAGCAAGAGAAGAGCTGCCAAGAGATCCCTCGTCCCCAAGAAGCTGCCTGTGTGCTCCCCGCACCGGCCCGTCACGACCGCGCTCCAGCTCCAGCGCGTCAAGACCCCGCGCTGCTCCTGGCGGCAGTGCACAGAGACTTCCAAGATCAAGCTCTCCATCACCAAAGGCCTCCCGTGGCCACTGCAGGTTGTCGTGCCTTCACCGCCGAGCTGCGCAGCATGGCCTGGTCGGGCAAGTTCAAGCCAGATCTACCCCCGCGCTACGATGGCACGACCAACCTTGCGGAGTTCTTCCAGCTCTATGAGCTGGGCATTGAAGCCGCCAATGGGGACGAGAAGGTCATGGCGAACTGGTTTCCCATGGCGCTCAAGGACGGTGCCCGCACCTGGCTCCTGAACCTGGCTCCCGGCACGATTTCCTCCTGGGACGAGATGCACACCCGCTTCATCGCCAACTTCCAAGGCACCCGCGACCGGCCCCCGGCCATGAGAGACTTGCGCCGCATCAAGCAGCAGCCAGGGGAGACCCTGCAGAAGTTCATCCAGCGTTTCAACAATGCTCGCCTCAAGATCCCCAGGGTGTCTGAGGAGGCCATCATCTCAGCCTTCTCCGATGGCGTGCGTGACGTCAAGATGAAAGAGGACCTTGCGATCCATGAAGACATGTGCACCTCCCTGGAGCTGTTCAATTTGGCGACCAAGTGTGCCAGGGCTGAGGAAGGATGCCTTTCCCTCCATGAACTGTCGGATGCCGACCCAGAAGAGAAGAAGCCCAAGGTCAAGGACGTGAAGCGCAAGGGGGCTGTCATGCTTGCAGCAGAGCCGGACACCAAGCGAGGCAGGGATCAGCCTGAGTCATCCAAGGGCAGCCGGTACTGTGTGTACCACGACCTCCACACCCACAACACCAATGAATGCCAAGAGCTCAGGGCCGTGCGGGACGTGCATGCCGGCCGACGCCCCGAGCGCGGCGACCGGGGCTATGGCCGAGGAGGAGGAAGAGGTGGGGGATGATGGGAAGACCGTGGCCCTCGCCAAGGGTGGCGTGACCGACCTCGCGAGGACCGCTGGCAGGACCAGCCTCGCGAGGGAGGTTGGAGGGATCAGCCTCGCGAGGATCGCCCACAAGGAAACGTAGGCCTCCCTCCTCTGCCACCACAGCCGAGGAGGAATGAAGACCCTCATCAGGACGAGGGGGCTAGGGGCTTCCAGGAGCCGCGCGCGATCGCTTGCCTCTTGGGCGGCGCTCAGGCCCCGGCCTCTCAGCGCATCTTCAAGTAGTTCGCTCGCGAAGTAAATATAGTCCTCTCCAAGCTCGAAGCCACATGCCCTCTCAGGTGGTCAGCGTGCGCCATCACATTCAGCTCAGCGGATCAGCTCAAGTGCGCGGCCACAGCTGGAGTCCTACCAATGCTTTGTTTCCCAATCATCAGCAATGTGCAAGTCACCAGGACCTTCATCGATGGCGAAGCAGGGCTCAATGTCCTGTCCGTCAAGACATTCAACAATCTCCAAGTGCCATACAATCAGCTTCAGCCAACCAAGCCTTTCTCAGGAGTCACCGACGGTTCCACTGTCCCGATAGGGTAGGTCCGCCTCCTGTTACCTTCGGGAAGCGCGACAACTACCGCACCGAGCTCATTGACTTCGACGTCGCGCACATCCGCCTGCCGTACAATGCCATCCTCGAGTACCCAGCTCTGGCCAAGTTCATGGCAGTGACTCATCACGGCTACAATGTCCTCAAGATGTCAGGAAGCGGTGGAGTCATCACGGTACCTTGTGAGGAGAGGGATGCTGTGTGTTGATACATCTCCGTCGTATCTACTTTTCCAAACACTTTTGCCCTTGTTTTGGACTCTAACTTGTATGATTTGAATGGAACTAACCCGGACTGACGTTGTTTTCAGCAGAATTGCCATGATGTTGTTTTATGTGCAGAAAATAAAAGTTCTCGCAACGACCTGAAACTCACAGAATATCTTAGAATAAATAATAAAAAATCATCACCAAAGATGAAGACCAGGGGGCCCACACCCTGTCCACGAGGTTGGGGGGTGCCCCCCCCCCAGGGCGCGGCCCCCTACCTCGTGGGCCCCCTGGTGGCCCTCCGACGCCAACTCCAACTCCATATATTGGCTTTCGAGGAGAAAAAAATCAGAAAGAAGAAATCATCGCGTTTTACGATACGGAGCCGCCGCCAAGCCCTAATCTCTCTCGGGAGGGCTGATCTGGAGTCCGTTCGGGGCTCCGGAGAGGGGGATTCATCGCCGTCGTCATCATCAACCATCCTCCATCACCAATTTCATGATGCTCACCGCCGTGCGTGAGTAATTCCATCGTAGGCTTGCTGGACGGTGATGGGTTGGATGAGATTTATCATGTAATCGAGTTAGCTTTGTTAGGGTTTGATCCCTAGTATCCACTATGTTCTGAGATTGATGTTGCTATGACTTTGCTATGCTTAATGCTTGTCACTAGGGCCCGAGTGCCATGATTTCAGATCTAAACCTATTATGTTTTCATGAATATATGTGAGTTCTTGATACTATCTTGCAAGTCTATAGTCACCTACCATGTGTTATGATCTGGCAACCCCGAAGTGACAATAATCGGAACCACTCCTGGTGATGACCATAGTTTGAGGAGTTCATGTATTCACTATGTGCTAATGCTTTGTTCCAGTTCTCTATTAAAAGGAGGCCTTAATATCCCTTAGTTTCCAATAGGACCCCGCTACCACGGGAGGGTAGGACAAAAGATGTCATGCAAGTTCTTTTCCATAAGCATGTATGACTATATTCGGAATACATGCCTACATTACATTGATGAACTGGAGCTAGTTCGGTGTCACCCTATATTATGACTGTTACATGACGAACCACATCCGGCATAATTATCCATCACTGATCCGATGCCTATGAGTTTTCCATATACTAGTTCTTGCTTATTTGCTTTTCTGTTGCTACTGTTACAATCAATACAAAAATATCAAAAACATTACTTTTGCTGTCTTTACTTTTGTTACGGTTACCACCACTATCATATTACTTTGCTACTAAACACTTTGCTGCAGATACTAAGTTTCCAGGTGTGGTTGAATTGACAACTCAGCTGCTAATACTTGAGAATATTCTTTGGCTCCCCTTGTGTTGAATCAATAAATTTGGGTTGAATACTCTACCCTTGAAAACTATTGCGATCCCCTATACTTGTGGGTTATCAAGACCTTTTTCTGGCGCCGTTGCCGGGGAGCATAGCTCTATTCCTTGAGTTACTTGGGATTTATATCTGTTGGACACTATGAAGAACTTGAAAGACGCTAAGACAACAATTTATCCCTCAACTACGAGGGGAGGTAAGGAATTGCCATCTAGCTCTGCACTTGATTCACCTTTTGTTATGAGTAAGCTAGCGACACCTAAATCTGCTTTTGCTATTCGTTCTGATATGTCACATGTTATTGATGATGCCACTTCTGCTATGCGTGATACTTATGATGAAACTACTTCTATGCTTGATACTACTGAGCCCCTTGGTGAATTTCTAGATGAGCAAATTTCTAGGTCTAGAGAAAGAGAAATTATTGAATCTGAATACCATGATGAGAGTGATGATGAAAATATGCCTGCTATTCCTGAGGGTTATCTTTTTGATGCAGAATCTTCTGCAGCTATTTTTGCTTGCCAGGATAGATACGAACTTAAGAGGTTGCTAGTTAAATGGAGTAAAGAATCTTTTAGAGATAGAATGAGGCCAGACCCTGCTTTTGCTACTTCACCTATTTGTGTTCCTGATAAGGATTATTATGAATTTTCTGTTGATCCAGATATAATCACTTTGGTTGAATCTGATCCTTTCTATGGCTATGAATCTGAAACCGTTGTGGCACATCTTACTAAGTTAAATGATATAGCTGCCCTGTTTACTAATAATGAGAGATCGCGCTACCTTTATTTACTCAAAATATTTCCATTCTCATTAAAGGGTGATGCTAAGATATGGTTTAATTCTCTTGATCCTGGTTGTGTGCATAGTCCCCAGGATATGATCTATTACTTTTCTGCTAAATATTTCCCTGCTCATAAGAAACAAGCTGCTTTGAGGGAAATATACAACTTCGTGCAAATAGAAGAAGAGAGTCTCCCACAATCTTGGGGGAGGCTTCTCAAGTTACTTAATGCTTTGCATGATCATCCTCTTAAGAAACCTGAAATACTTGATATCTTTTATAATGGACTAACAGATGCTTCCAGAGATTACCTGGATAGTTGTGCTGGTTCTCTTTTCAGGGAAAGAACACCGGATGAAGCTGAAATTCTATTGAATAATATGTTGACAAATGAATATAATTGGGCACCTCCTGAGCCAGCTCCAGAGCCAATTATTGAGCCTATTCCTAAACCAACTTTGAAGAAAAGAGGTGTTCTATTTCTCGGCCCCGAGAATATGCAAGAGGCAAAGAAATCTATGAAAGAAAAAGGTATTAAAGCCGAAGATGTTAAGAATTTACCTCTTATTGAAGAAATACACGGTCTTAATTTACCGCCTGTTGAAGAAGTATATGATCTCAATACTTTATTTACCGAAGAACCTCCTGATCCCGATATTCCGACATAGGTAGTAAAGGTAAATTCTCTCTATAGATATGATAAAGCTGAAGTCCCTCCTACTAAAATTGCTAGTCAGTGCTTGGATGAGTTTGATGACTTTATGTTTAAGCAAGATGACTTTAATGCTTATTTTGGTAGACAATTAAACAAGATGCTTATATGATTAAACGCTTGGGTGATTATATGGCTGATATTAGAGGTGAACTTAAACTTGTTAGCAAACATGCTTCTATGGTTGCCACTCAAGTAGAACATGTACTTAAAGCTCAAAAAGAAGTGCTTGATGAAATGAATAGTAAGAAAAATGATTATGCTGTTAGAGTGGCTACTAGAACTGGTAGAATGACTCAGGAACCTTTGTATCCTAAAGGCCACCCTAACAGAATCGAGCAAGATTCTCAGAGAAATGATATTGATGTACCTAGTTCTTCTACAAGGAATAAAAAGAAAAATGATAGGACTTTGCAAACTTCTAGTGAACCTATTGTTGAGCCACCTGAGAATCCAAATGATATCTCTATGTCTGATGCTGAAACACAATCTGGTAATGAACATGAACCTAGTAAAAATGTTAATGATGAAGTTCATGATAATGCTCAACCTAGTAATGATAATGATGTAGAAGTTGAACCTGTTGTTGATCTTGATAACCCACAATCAAGGAATCAACATTATGATAAAAGAGACTTAGTTGCTAGGAAACATGGTAAAGAGAGGGAACCATGGGTTCAGAAACCCATGCCTTTTCCTCCAAAAACATCCAAGAAAAAGGATGATGAGAATTTTGAGCGCTTTGCTGAAATGATTAGACCTATCTTTTTGCATATGCGATTAACTGATGTGCTCAAAACAAATCCTTATGCTAAGTATATGAAGGATATTATTACTAATAAAAGAAAGATACCTGAAGCTGAAATTTCCACCATGCTTGCTAATTATACTTTTAAGGGTGGAATACCAAAGAAACTTGGAGATCCAGGAGTACCTACTATACCATGCTCCATTAAGAGAAATTATGTTAAAACTGCTTTATGTGATCTTGGAGCCGGTGTTAGTGTTATGCCTCTCTCTTTATATCATAGACTTGACTTGAATAAGTTGACACCTACTGAAATATCTTTGCAAATGGCTGATAAATCAACTGCTATACCTGTCGGTATTTGTGAGGATGTGCCTGTTGTGGTTGCAAACGTTACTATTTTAACGGACTTTGTTATTCTTGATATTCCTGAGGATGATAGTATGTCTATTATTCTTGGAAGACCTTTTATTAATACTGCAGGGGCTGTTATTGATTGCAACAAAGGCAATGTCACTTTTCATGTTAAGGGCAATGAGCACACGGTACACTTTCCAAGGAAACAACCTCAGGTTTACAGTATCAACTCTATTGGAAAAATTCTATCGATTATATTTGGAGGTTTTGAATTTCCTCTCCCTACTGTCAAGAAAAAGTATGATATACTTATTATTAGGGATGTCCATATCCCCGTTGAGGTAACATAGTGTTATTCGAAATTTCTCCGGTTCCATGTTAACCGGAATGAGTTTGTTAACAAGACTTGATCAACCTTGTTAGTGGATTCTTTTTTATGAGCATGAGATGGATGAAACTAGAAGCACAACCTTCTGTACCCTCTTTATATTTTCTGTTATTTAGTAGAAATAAAGTAAAATAGTATTTTTTGTCTATTTCCTGTCTTATCCGTGCAATATAAAAATATCCCGAAAATAAAAGTCCTCAGAATGCCATGCCAATTTAATATGATTTTTTCGGGAATATTTAAGAATTTACTGTGCAAAAATCACCACGGGGGGAGCTGCCACCTGGTCACGAGGGTGGAGGGCGCGGCCTACCCCCCTGGGCACGCCCCCTGCCTCGTGGGCCCACCGTGGCCCTCCTCCACTTATCCCTGCACCCATCTTCTTCCTCTGTCTCACACAAACATGAAAACAAACTCAAGCACGAGTTCCAGCCCCGGTTGCTGTGATTTTCGATCTCCTTCCTCAAAGCACCTCTCGCAAAACTGCTTGGGGAGATTGTTCCTTGGTATGTGACTCCTCCATTGGTCCAATTAGTTTTTGTTCTAGTGCTTTATTCATTGCAAATTTATGCTGCATAGGTGACCAGGTTCTTGAGCTTGCATGTCAAATTTATATGGTCCCAAGTAGTTCTAATGCTTGATATAGGCTCTAGGCACTCGTGGGAGTAGTTGCTATCAATTTTATTGAAGTTGGTTCACTTTTATTTGAAGTTACTAAAAATTTCAGAAATTTTTCAGAGGAGACATTATGTTTAGGAGGATGTTCCAAGGTGGCTCTTCAAGGAAACAAGGTCCCAGGCTTGCAATGCGCGATGCTGACGAGGAAGCACCAAGAGACGCTCCTGTTAGGCCCTGTGAATAGCCTTCGGAAAATTTTATGATCAAGCGGGAATTAAATAAGAATTCAATGTATATATACGCAATGCTGGTCTTGAGGACTTTAAAGCTGGTAAATGCCCCCAGTACCATGATCTCACAAGTTCATTTGTGAGGACGTTTGAGTTTTCATCTTCGCGTAATTCTCCTTCAGTCATGTTTGACCTTTATGACAAATCTTATACCATGGACTTAGAGGATTTCGCTTTTGCTTGCAAACTTCCATCTTGGGGTAGTGTCAGGGATCCCCCTAAATCTGAATATAGAGACTTTCTTGCTAAAATAACTGTGGGGAAATCTAGAGATATAACGCAAGCCACTTTAGGGAGCATTCACTTCCCTGCTATACATTATTTTGCTCTCTTTATAGGTAGAAGCATTAATGCTAAAGATGAAGCATGTCACATGTGTGCACCTGATCTCAGCATTCTCAGAAGTGCTATGTTAGGAGACCAATCTTATCATATAGGAGCCATTGTAGCTCGCAGGTTGCACCATAATAGACATAACAGAGATTTCTTTGGAGGGATTTTTGCAACCCGCTTAGCTAATTTTCTTGAGATAGACATTCGAGAGAGTGATATGGAGTTACCCTCTACTTATTTGGATTTTGATTCTATGGTTTCCCACCAATTTGTTGAGAGGACTGAACCACCTCTCCAGTATCGACTAATCTTTAACAAACAGCATGTAGTCCATATTACTCTTCATGCTCCTGCCTTCTTTGATTCTCAGACAAAAGGAAGATATATTATTACCAGAGAGGAGGCAGATGAGTATGAGAGAAGAGCGGAGGCAGCTCGACGCTACGCTGCAGCTCAGGAGGCGATAGCCGCTGCATCGCAGTATGACCCCAGCTTCACCTACGGGTATCCGCCAGGCCATCCCTGGCAATAGACCAACTTAGGCCAAAAGCCTAAGCTTGGGGGAGTACGTATTTCCCAGTGACATTACATTCATGTTCACACACACTCATTGCTAGATGTCGGTGTTCATACTCTTTCACTGTAATATCCATGCTAGATTACTTTCTTTTTCCTGCCTTCTTCTTATGTGTTTAATAAACCTTAAGAAAAACAAAAAATTTAGTAGTAGTTTATTTCTTTGTTGTAGTAATTAAAAAGGAAAACCCAAAAATATTTCCCGTTCTTCTTTTGCTTGTTGGGAGCTTTCCCGTGTAAATAGTTTTTATTTCCTTTCTTTTTATTTGGGGGTCAGTAGAAGAAGACCATGATTAAATTGTTGAAGTGGCTCTTATATGCATGATTGTTTATTTAACTTAGAGCCCATAATACTTGTCTTATCTCTTGAGTTGAATGCTTGCAGATTCCAGCTTAGTCCAATGCACGTGCACTCTTATTACTATACACATCGTTCGGTCATGCAAGTGAAAGGCAATAATGATGATATATGATGGACTTATTGGGATGAGAAAAGCTGGTATGAACTCGACCTCTCTTGTTTTTGTAAATATGATGATTCATCGTTCCTGAGTTAGCTATTATGAAGTAAACATATTTGCAATGACATTTAGGGATTATAGTTGTTTGTGCCATGCTTGATTAGCTATGAGTTATAATGGTTTACCTTGTGTGCCAACATGCTATTAGAATGATTATGATGTGGTGTGATGGGATGGTATCCTCCTTTAAATGAATTGAGTGACTAGACTTGGCACATGTTCACGCATGTAGTTGAATCAAATCAACATAGCCTTCATGATATTTATGTTCATGGTAGATTATATCCTACTCATGCTTGTATTCGGTGTAAATTAATTTTAATGCATGTTTACGACTATTGTCGCTCTCCCAGTTGGTCGCTTCCCAGTCTTTTGCTAGCCTTCACCTGTACTAAGCGGGAATACTACTTGTGCATCCAAACTCCTTAAACCCCAAAGTTGTTCCTTATGAGTCCACTATACCTACCTATATGCGGTATTTACCTGCCGTTCCAAGTAAATTTGTATGTGCCAAACTCCAAACCTTCAAATGAAATTCTGTTTTGTATGCTCGAGCAGCTCATGTTTCAACTAGGGCTGCCCTTATCTTCCATGTTAGGCGGTTATTCTCAAGAGGAGTGGACTCGGCTCCTCATTCACGAGAAAATGGCTGGTCACCGGGATGCCCAGTCCCATGCTTTATGCAAACTAAATCAAAATAATTGCAAACAAAACTCCCCCTGGGACTCGTTGAATGTTGGAGGCACTCGTTGTTTCAAGCAAGCCATGGATTGATGCCTGTGGAGGAGGGGGAGTATAAACTTTACCATTCTATTTGGGAACCGCCTATAATTTGTTTAGCATGGAAGATATCGTCATCTCATAGTTGTTGCGTTCATAGCAAAAGTATGCCGCTCAAAATGTTATTCAATCTCTATTTAAAACCGAGCTCTGGCACCTCTACAAATCCCTACTTCCCTCTGCGAAGGGCCTATCTATTTACTTTTATGTTGAGTCATCATCCTTCTTATTAAAAAGCACCCGCTGGAGAGCAAACTATCGTTTGCATTCATTATAATTGGTTTACATTGGGTATGACTTGACTGGATCTCTTTTACCATGAATTACAATGTTTAGTCAGTCCTTGATCTTTAAAGGTGCTCTGCCTTTATGTTTCCTCCATTCCTTGATATAAGGTGTATAGTTTTTTGAGAAAAAATTCAAAATATAAGGTGCATTGCGTTGCACCACTCGTTTGGATAATTTTATTTAGGATTTGATTACATTTCCTTATGTGAGGCAAGCTCCTCTATTTTCAGATGTCAATTAGTAAGCTTTAATCCCGCCCAAAACTTGTGAAATTCTCCCTCCACGTGCGTTCTTTAATTTCTGTGCCAAAAACTATACACCCTATATTTAGGAATGGAGGGAGTACCATTTTGTTATATCATGTTATGATTATTTTGAGAAAGTGTTGTCATCCGAGTTTTTTTATTATAGCTCGGTAGCTGATTATGCTATTGATATGAGTAATTGTGAGATCTTTGTGTTATTGTTAGTATGGTTAGTTCATAATATTTGCTGAAACTTGAATGCTGGCTTTTCATGTTACAACAACAAGAGCAAACAGAGTTTGTAAAAGTTTTTCTTTTTCTCTTTCAGTTTGTCAACTAAATTGCTTGAGGACAAGCAAGGGTTTAAGATTGGGGGAGTTGATACGTCTCCGTCGTATCTACTTTTCCAAACACTTTTGCCCTTGTTTTGGACTCTAACTTGTATGATTTGAATGGAATTAACCCGGACTGACGCTGTTTTCAGCAGAATTGCCATGATGATGTTTTATGTGCAGAAAATAAAAGTTCTCAGAACGACCTGAAACTCCACGGAATATCTTAGAATAAATAATAAAAAATCCTCGCCAAAGATGAAGACCAGGGGGCCCACACCCTGTCCACGAGGGTGCCCCCCCTAGGGCGCGCCCCCCTACCTCGTGGGCCCCCTGGTGGCCCTCCGACGCCAACTCCAACTCCATATATTGGCTTTCGGGGAGAAAAAATCAGAAAGAAGAAATCATCGCATTTTACGATACGGAGCCGCCGCCAAGCCCTAATCTCTCTCGGGAGGGCTGATCTGGAGTTCGTTCGGGGCTCCGGAGAGGGGGATTCATCGACGTCGTCATCATCAACCATCCTCCATCACCAATTTCATGATGCTCACCGCCCTGCGTGAGTAATTCCATCGTAGGCTTGCTGGACAGTGATGGGTTGGATGAGATTTATCATGTAATCGAGTTAGCTTTGTTAGGGTTTGATCCCTAGTATCCACTATGTTCTGAGATTGATGTTGCTATGACTTTGCTATGCTTAATGCTTCTCACTAGGGCCCGAGTGCCATGATTTCAGATCTGAACCTATTATGTTTTCATGAATATATGTGAGTTCTTGATCCTATCTTGCAAGTCTATAGTCACCTACTATGTGTTATGATCCGGCAACCCCGAAGTGATAATAATCAGAACCACTCCCGGTGATGACCATAGTTTGAGGAGTTCATGTATTCACTATGTGCTAATGCTTTGTTCCGGTTCTCTATTAAAAGGAGGCCTTAATATCCCTTAGTTTCCAATAGGACCCCGCTGCCACGAGAAGGTAGGACAAAAGATGTCATGCAAGTTCTTTTCCATAAGCACGTATGACTATATTCGGAATACATGCCTACATTACATTGATGAACTGGAGCTAGTTCTGTGTCACCCTATGTTATGACTGTTACATGACGAACCACATCCGGCATAATTATCAATCACCGATCCGATGCCTACGAGTTTTCCATATACTGGTTCTTGCTTATTTACTTTTCCATTGCTACTGTTACAATCACTACAAAAATACCAAAAACATTACTTTTGCTATCTTTACTTTTGTTACCGTTACCACCACTATCATATTACTTTGCTACTAAACACTTTGCTGCAGATACTAAGTTTCTAGGTGTGGTTGAATTGACAACTCAGCTACTAATACTTGAGAATATTCTTTGGCTCCCCTTGTGTCAAATCAATAAATTTGGGTTGAATACTCTACCCTCGAAAACTGTTGCAATCCCTTATACTTGTGGGTTATCATGTGTTCTCTGGAGCATGCTTTTCAGGCCACATCAATCGAAGACCCAGATCACAAGAGCGGAAGGCTTCCCGAGGCAGTCCCTAAGAAGAAGAAGACATCGCCTGGCCCGAACCCTCGGGAGGCAAGCCCCTCAGGATCCGCGCCCATTCAAGGGGCGCCTCCTTCTGTCGCATAGGAAGGCGCGCCCGGCGCCCTCCTCAGGCAAGGCTCGGGGGCTCTCTCCTGGAGGGCCATTGACTTTGCCAAGATCACGAGGGAGGCGCTTGGGCACCACTTGGAGGCGTGTTTCAAAGCATGTTTCCCTCAGGAAGGAGCAAGGCAAGGAGGGCCAAACCCTCAGGAGTTCATCAGCGAGATCATTCAGGAGCTGCAGGAGTCAAGAGTCATGAGTGGTAGCCACCGCTTACCCGCCGTAGCTCCCCATCCGGGTGAGGATGGTGGGCTACGTGTCTGCATCGACATACCAGGACCCAACCGAGCCGCCTCTCAGGAGCGCCTCTGGCTCTCACGCGTAGGACGCTGTGAAGGTCCACCCCACAGCTATGTTCGCATGCCTTACGGCTCGCCGAACGCGGCTGCTATGCGTCAGCGCCTCATGAGGAGCATCCTGGAGCCTCAAGAGGTCAGGCATTCCGCAGTCCTGGCGGAGATGGAGATGGTCCGCAAGGAGCCGCCAGCGCCTCCGGAGCCTCCCGAGGCTCCTGGGCCTGGGGGCTCGCAAAGATCGGCTTCCACAACGCATGCCATCCGCTACTTCAGCATCCCTTCATCTTCAACATCATCAGGTGACATCTTTCGAGTTTCATTTTCGGCTGGGAGCGCCCCCAGGGCTGCATCATTCCCAGGCCGCGTGGGTCCGTCCCTGCGGCATGTACCCCTTTTGTTCATGTTTTTAGCTTACTTTGTTGGGGGCGCCCCTCGGGCTGCATTATCCCCAAGTCGCTTGGGCCTGACCCAGCGGTGTTCGCCTTTTCCTACATCTATCTAAATGGATTTGCTCCTTCATGCTTAACATGCTTGACTTAATCACCCGCTCGATTGACACCAACTTATGGAGCTGCTCCCTAACGGCACGACGCTTGCGCATGGGTCCGTCCCTGCAACGTCGATAAACCTGAGTGGCTGAGCTCTGGCCGCGACAACCCTGCAAGGTGCCACCTCACCAAGCCCTCAGTGCCCTCGTCACCCTTCCAAAGCAACCAGCAGATGGCTGGCAATTGTAACGGCGATGCTCGTTTTCCTTGTGGTGAGCTCGTAGGATATCTTTAAGGAGCAATGTCGGGGGAGGCCTTCGCGGCGTCTCTTTCCCTCTCGACCGCGCGAACCGCTTGCACGTTAAAGGGGGGCGCCTGAGCATCGCGACTCACGGGCTCTTACTGGCTCTCCAGCCCTCACCTCCTGGCCTTGCCCACGGCATCGCAACCTGGCATACCAGCGACGGCTGAGCTCGCTCGAGGGCCGGGACCCGAGGACGTAGAGCGCGAAGGGGAGTAAGGGAAAGGGGGAAGAGGCTCGTGAGGACCCCGCCCAACAACTCCTCAACTGCCGATGCGCGGACCTGGCGCTGTGCCAAGGAGAGGCTTCAGACTCTCGAGATAAGTCATCCTCCGGAGCTACTAACTATCGCAACACCGACCTTGCACCTAATGTAGCTCCGTGTTGGCAACGTTTGCGCTCCTTTCTCACCGAACGATGGCTGCTTGAGCACTAAAGGGGACCTCCTGAGCATCGCGACTCAGGGGCTCTTACTGGACCTCGGGCCGCTCACCTCCTGGCCTTGACCACGGCATCACGACCTGGCATACCAGCGACGGCTGAAGCTTGCCTTGGGACCGGGA
Source organism: Triticum aestivum (assembly GCF_018294505.1). Lineage (NCBI taxonomy): Eukaryota > Viridiplantae > Streptophyta > Magnoliopsida > Poales > Poaceae > Triticum > Triticum aestivum. The sequence continues at coordinate 625,570,041 of NC_057810.1, read as the reverse complement.
CCTGTCGGCACAGAGCATTGAGCCCTCGCGAGGTTCGAAAGGAGGAACTAAGCTAAGGCGGGACGAGCATCTCACACTGATTCACGATAAGGACCATATTAACAAAAGGAACTACAGGCACCTCACAAGCCCCCACGGGGTGTGTTCTTGGCTCCTCGCAGGGACAAAAGACGCGTATCCTAAGGAGTCATAACTACAGGGACCATGACGGCAGACGCCATCATCAACAGTGGGCCATGCAAGGCCAGCACCAACCTCATCCAGATCAGCTGCGTCGACCGCCAGGCGCGCTGGCCCTGCTTCGGGAACGGCGTGAGCTCGGAGGCTCATAGTTGTCGTCGCTCGTCGCTGGGGGCAGGAAGAGTCCGGAAGAGTCGATGGACCCTCCGGTACGCCCGCTGCCATCAGAGGAGCTGCTAGAAGGGCGGGCGGCAGGCCTGGTCCTCGCCGCTCCGGAGCTTCGGCCGCTGCCTCTAGGGCAGTACTCCAGCCGGTGCCCATCTTCGTCGAAGACCTTGAAAAGCATCAAGGAGGCACCATCTTAGTCCAGATGGATCACAAGGGCCCCCTCCGAACGGCAAACCCGGGTGATCTCGCCCCAGCCCCGGGTCATGAAGACCTTGCCCGGAGCAACGACCTCGACATCCGCTTCGGTCGCAGGAGTCCGGCAGTCGGCGTGCTGTAGCCAGAGCTTGAGAGGCCCCCTTGGCGGAATCTCGAAGGCAAAGGAGGGGGGAAGGCGAATCCAAGATCGAGGAGGCATGGCGGCGTGAAGCACAAGCTCGCGAGAGGAGCCCTCGGCATGAACTCTGGGAGGAACGACGTGCACCGCCGTAATCCGTCGGCGGCGACGGCACCTCTAGCGGTGCCGCTCGGCGCCTGCGCCTTCAGGACCCTCGATCCGGGCGTACAAGGGCAATGGGAATCTAGACGGCGGCCGCTCAAACCATAGCCTCGACACCTCCTGCCAAGCACCCCCTTCTCCGCGGCAAGAGACGAGCCGCTTCTTTGGCGGAAGCAGGACATGATCCTCTTGGGCGGCCTTCCCCTTCTCTTCGATAGAAAACCGACAGATTGGTGCCATTGGCGTAAGGTGGAGCGAGGGCGAGGAAGAAGAAGAAGGAGAGTAGCAGGAAAGGATGGACCGGAAGGGCTCGCGCCGTCCCGTACATATAGCCGGAGGAGGCCAACCGTCGGCCTCCACGATCACACGTAATCATGACGCGTTTTGCATGCAGGGACTTGTCAATTCGTGTAGTTGCCGACACATCATGGGGAAGCAAGGACGCCCACGTCCAATCAACCGCCACACGGCGCCCAAGGCCGCAGGCTGTTGGGGACCGCAGCGCTTCGCACTTGCCCCTTCGCTTCTCTGCTAAGCCAAGTCCAGGCGCGCCTTGGGCCCAGGGGCTACTGTCGGTGTTCTGGGAACGGGGGTACCAAGACTTGCCTGCCTGCAGCCCATCTTCATCGACATATGCTCAAGACCCTCGCGAGGGGCCAAGCCTCGCGGGGCGGACAACAGGAAGCTTCCTCAGGCACAGCCTCGTCAGGCTGGCTCGCGAGGAGGCGGAGAGATCAAGGCAGGATACCTCATGAGGTGCCCATGATGCAAGCCATGACGATCAAAGCCAGGCGGGCGCCAGGCGGGCGCCGGCCTATGCAGAGTCCTTGTTTTCTCTTTGGTGCAAAGGGGGCAAGCGCAGGCGAGAGTATCAAGAAAAGGCAACCATTTCAGTGCAACAAGACCAAAACCAGCAGAATGGTAGGATGGAGGTCATCGTGGAGCCCAAGCCAGCGTCACCGTCAGAGTTTTTGGCAGGCGAGGACCGACTTTAGCCAGGATAAGTGTACTAGATGTTCCCCTTCAAAATGGCCAATTGTTGGTGCCCTTCCCGCTCAATATTTGGGAAGAGGACCAGGGCCTCACTCTATAAATAGGGCTAGCCACCAAAGTAGAAAGGATCGGATCTAATCTCATTTGATCTAGAGCCAACTGATCCGGGTTCAATCCTTCCCAAGAGGCATCACCTCCACAAGAACTCCTCCCCTCGCGAGGCAGTTCTTCCCTTGTATTGTTCATCATCAGCCCCTGTGGCAATCCACCACACCACCAACTAGAGTAGGGTATTACACCATAATGGTGGCCCGAACTAGTATAAACCTCGTGTCCCTTGTGTTGTTCTTCGTGTAGTTTTAGATCCTTGCGAGGCGATGAGACGTGAGTAGGTAGGAGGTGTGATCTCCGCGCGCACCCCAGAGTTCAAACCTTGAGGGTCTACCGGAACCCGAAATCCGACAGACTTGGCGGCCCGCCACCCGCCTTCTTCGCCTTCTCCGGCCTCCCCACGCCAGCCGCCCAAGGAGGCGACCCTGAAAAGTTCAAGGAGCTGGCCCCATTGGGAGAAGGGGCCAGGTGCAGATGCTGCTGCTGCCAGCGCCGCCCAGGGATGGCAGGCCCGGCGCCTAGTCAGACCCGTCATCCTCCCGCCTGCTACCGTCGTCGTCGATGTTGCTGTCCTCCTCGCCACTCCCGCTCGAGGAAGAGTCTTCATCATCGGAGGAGCTCTCCACGCAGCACTTTAGGCGAGTCCCAAAGTCTCCAAAGACCTTGACGAAGAGCAGGCCGTTCTCCATTAGTTTGAAATAGAGAACGAGCCCCGTCGTCAGGCTGTGGATGCGAGCGAAGGTCTTCCATCCGCGACGGAGATACATGACATGAGGGGCTGGGAAGTCGACATCAACCCGCGTGCCGCTATTCCCGCAGCCCCTCATATGCAATCTTAGAGTCTGCGGCGGGTTGAGCTCCATCTCCCGAGCGAATGGGGTGGGGAGGCGAAGATGACGACGCGCTGGTCGGCGCAGCCTGATGAAGAATTCGCGAGGCTGGTCTCCGACATGGCCCTCCATTGGGGGAGGGACCGCCAACAGGGGCGAGGCCGATGCGCCGCCCCGTCCTCCTCTTCCCCGAGCGCCACGGTGAGCTTGGCCTTGCCCCCTCCCCCTTCCCCTCATGGCTGGCTCCGCCGCCACCAGCTCTTGGGAGGGAGGGGCGCGTTGTCGAGCAGCGACCCTCGACGCCACTGTCGAAGCACCTGCGCACCCTCTCGTCATAGCGGAAGGGAGGAAGAAGCCAAGGGAGGAGGCGGATGTCGGAAGATTGAGAGGTGTCATCCTTCCCCCTCCCCTACTTATAAAGGGGTGGGATAGGGGCCCGGCCGCCTCTCTCAACCAATCCGACTCATTAAGGTGGCGGCAGGCGAGGCCGTCGACCGTCCTCCTCGCCCAATTGAAAGTGCGTGGGTATTGACCCGCGCACGTGCCTTCCCATATTCCATGCGCCTGTCACCCACTCCGCGCCGTGCATGCGGCGTACGTGGCGCAAGGGGCGGGCGTAATGGGAAACGTGGAACGACGGTTCCAAGGCGGAGAAAGTAAATGAGCAGCGGCCCTGCAGTCTTGAAGGGACACGCAAGCCGCCTCTTTACCATTCATCGCAGGATGACGCAAGCACGCTTCGGTCACCCCACGCACGACCCCCCACGTCACGCACTCAATGCGAGTCGTGGGGAAGCGCAGCAAGCAGAAAACTTACCGCGGTAAAAATCGGCCCCGCCTGCCCGTGCACCGTTCTGGGTCTAGCCCAACAACGCGTCGCACTTATGTGTGGCCCAGGCCCGGGGGCTCCTGTCGGTGTACAAAAGTAGGGGTTCTACTTTATACCCCTTTACCTATGCACGGGCAGTCAGAGCCGCGCCCATAGCCACACTTAGCGGGGTAGGGGAGGGAAGCCGAAGCCACAACACAGTTCAAGCAATGCCAAGGCAAAGATGAAGAGCAAGAGGGCGAGGCAGACTCCCCCGGCAAGACTCTTGTCGGGGCGGCTTCCACGACCCCGGCAACGGCCTTGCCGGGGCAACTTGCCCAAACGACAACAGAGCGCGCCACCCTTGAGCTCGAAGTTTCCAATATCATCAACCACGTTGGAACCAAGGCTCGAGAGGCACCTCCACGATGGCATGCAAATCTTTGTGAAGATCATGAACACTCCAGATCAGATGAGGACCAGAAGACGGTGATCCTTGGCAACATCCTTACCGAGGAAATCCACAAGACCTCCGGCAAGATCCTTGCCGGGGACGACCACGACACCACGGCAAGACCCCTGCCGGGGCCCCGGAAAGACCCTTGCCGAAGACATCAATAGGGTCGCGGCCAGGCCCGCGCCCGCCAAGGTTCCACCATCGTTTCCATGCAGCTGCCAGCCCAGCCAGCCAGGCTAGCACCTGCGTGGCGACGTGCGGCCTTCAGACCAAATCAGCAAGCACCTGCGTGGTGGCATGCAGATCTTCATGAAGACGCTGCCACCGCGCCACCTCAGTAGCCTGCCGGCCTACATGGCGCCGCCCGCCCTGCTAGCCTGGACGCGTGTCGAGGCAAGGCGAGGTGGCAACAAAGTGAGGGAACACCTCAGGGACGCATTTAATGCGTCTTGTCCCATAATGACAAGCGATAAGCTTGCGCACTGTACCCTTTCCACCTCCTGTGTGCCACTGTGGCATCCCCTTTTTCCTATAAAAGGAGGCTCGAGGCGTACTGGAGAGGGATTCGGCTCTTTTGGGCAAGTCACACACCATAGCTAGCTCAAGAACATTCAAATACACACCAAAGCAGGACTAGGGTATTACGCACTCTCGCGGCCCGAACCTAGGTAAACAATCCTTATGCTAGCTCCTGGACCCGCTCTTCTCACAGCCCCATGCCCGCCAACCGTAGTAGGGATTCCTGTGATCCCATAGGTATCGTTCCCACCGACAGACGACCATCAAGTTTAAGTGTTACAACTCAAAGAACCAAAAGTATCAAAAGACGAGAGTTGTAAGACTTGGCAAAAGTAATGCAGCCACCCATAGGGACCCGCTTGAAGACTATCAACTCATATGCTTCTCCCCCTTTTTTCAGTAAGGACCAAAAAGGTTTGAATACATAGAGCATCTACTCGTTCCCAGAAGGAGCAGACTATGGAGCAGGGTCGTTGCTAGAGTTTGGTGGTGCAGAGGGGCCTGGTGCAGAGTCGATATGTAGTGTAGACATGGTTGGTGAGGTGGCGTCATCTTCTTCATCGACGACATTGGCTATAACAGTCACAGCCGAAGATGAATACTCACAGTCTTCAAGAGAGGGAGTATGGCACCAGCTTGCATTCGGAGGAGGCCTGGAGTCAAACTTGACTTGCATTGGCCAGAGAGTGCACCTTAGGATATGATAAACTATGCGGGGCAAGTACTCGAGGTCCTAAACAAAGAATTCCTTTGGATATTCTGCATCACAAGGCAATGGCTTCATCATGCTGAGCATCTGACTCATATTGGGTTCAGGCCGCTGAAAAATGCTCTGCAGTCCTTCTGTGTGGCGCTGACAACCAGGTTCATACAAGTCACCTGGAGTGGGCAGGGAGGTGAGCTCAATGATGTCCTGAGGTTTGGCTTAATGATGCACATCACCTGACATCCACTCAAGGGTCCATGTCTTCGGATCCCTGTTGTATCCACGAATGTGAAGAGTAGCATAGAATTGCAGCAGAAGCTCTTCATTCCAGTGCTCTTTGGCTGTGACGAATTCTAGAAGGCCAGCATCATGAAAGCAATCCATAGCTTCCTCAAGACAAGGGAGCCCAGCCATAGCTTCACAATCAAGATGCATGTGAGGGAAGTTTTGCTCTTGGTTGTAGAGAACACAAGAGTAGTAGCTGTGTTGTTGGTGGCTCCGGAAGCAATCTGAGGAGATCCTTGGCTTCGATTAGGGATTCTTATCACTGTCAAAGAAGGTGTTGTGCGCTCTGAAGCTATTGACACTGAAGGATCTGGGAGATGTAGCAGGACCTGGAAGTCTTGGCAGTCTTGGCTTAGGCTTCTGCACTGGTGGTCGCTGCTGCACATGATAGTCATATTGCAGTCCGGGACCGGTGGGTGGTACCAGGACAGGCCAGCGAACAGTGACCAACTCCATGTCTCGGTTGTAAGCCAACTCCATTGTGTGAGGCCTTGGGGGAGGAACTGCACCATCAGTGGGGACCGGCGTGACAGAAGCTTCAGGGTTTACATTGGCTTCAGGCACAACATTGGCTTTAGGCACAATATTGACTTCAGGCTCCACATGATCTTCAGCCAAGACAGGGTCATTGGCTTCAGCAGTAGTTGTGGCAGCCTCATTGTTCTCAACCTCCATATGGTCAATGACCGGAGGGTCTTGCATGATCACATTCTCCTCGAGAACGAATTGATCAGGGGTAGGGGGTGTATCAACTCTCTCTTCTCTTCTTTCTTCTTCATCGGCTGATGCAGCTAGAATGTCTTCACCAGCTTTGGCTTCAGACTCAGGAACCATCACAGAAGAATTCTCTTCAGGGAACACTTGACGTGCCACTGAGCTAGATTGTTGTGAATCTTCTTCTAGGATGGTTGACATGGAGACCGATGGCGTGAGGCCTTTGCGAAGCCATTGGAACACGGGAGATGCCTTTGGCAATGGTGTGGTCTCCATGTAGTTGTCGTCATTCACCACTGGATTGGTGACTTGCGCTGGTGGAGTGCGGAGTGTTTCATCATGTACTGGGGTTTCTTCTTGCGGGCGCTTGGCCCATGAATCATCCTGAGCTATTGGCGTCAATGGACAACCAATGCTGATGTATTCGCTGCTCGTTGGAGCAGGCGGTGATACCAACTGATGCTCTAGCTGAGGAAGGATTTCATCATCAACAACATTGTCTTCATGACCAATGTCTTCATCTGCATTGGGGTCAACAGCTGGAACTTGCTCTTCTTCGTGAGCCTCTGTGGAAGCAGGCTGGTGGAGTACAACTCGACGCTCTTGGTTTGTGGCAGCAGGGGGGGCAATAGAGATGGGTTCAACAAAGAGTGGCTGAGGGGCTGCAACACGCTCTTTCTTTGAAGACTTAGTTTCCTTAGTCTTCAGCTTCTTCTTAGAAGGAGCATCATCAGATGCGTCCTTGTACTTGCGCTTCTTGGCTTCAGCTTCAGTCGCTCTTGTCTTTTTTAGGTCAGAAGCTGCTGAGGGGACCTTAGGCTTCAAGCATGTCATACTGGCAGGGAAGACAATGCAAGGTTCTTCCTGCCTTGGTGCAGTGTGGGTCTCAGCAGCCTTCTTCTTCTTGGCAGCCATCATGGAGTCAATGCCAGGCCGCCCAAGAGCTTTATGCTTCTCTGCTTCATTATGGGATTGAACACATTTCTCAGCCAGATACTTCATGCGCTGCCTCGAGCCTTTAGCTTCGGTGCGTTTCTTGTGGAACTCCTCCTTGAGGTCATGCAGCATCTTCTTGAAGATTTGAACATCAGCCACACTGAGCTTGTCCATGTTCTTCTTGAAATGAGCCTTCTCGTAGTCAACCTTGTTCTTCAGCTCGACAATCTTTTGAGCCAAGGCTAGTTCACCAGGAATGGGTCCATGGAAAGTGGCACTGATGTCCATTGGGAGCTAAAGATCATCAATACTGATGTCCTGGTTGTCAAACCACTCATCGATGAAGTTATTGAGAATATCAACATCAAAGAGCGGCAGGTCATTGAAGATTTCAGCTTCTTGCTTGCTTTTGATAAGCATTTCCAGAGCATCATCAGCAAGATTTTCATCAGTGGAAAGATCAATGGCTTCATCTTCATTGCGAAGCACAACGAATGGAGTCAGTGGTTTTCTGTGGCCTTCTTGGGCAGTGGCTTCTTGGTCCTTTTGGACACCCGAGATAAGTCCTTAGACTGCACACTAGATTTAGGCGGTGCAATTCGCAGAGGCTTCCTTGCTGAAGCTTTTGGTGAAGAAGACGGCTTAGAAGCTTTTGTCTTCCTCTTCTTCTTTTTCCTTGGGTGGTGAGGGAGCAGCTTAAGTACCAGCATCATCATCAGAGTGCTCCATTGTTGCTCTCTCGGCAGCAATGTGAGACAGAAGCCCATCGAAATCGGCAAAGGGGCCAATTCTGTTTTCATTGGCTTCATGTGTCCCATCAGATCTGGGAGCAAAGGGGCCAGGGTTGAAGTTGAGGCCATAGTCTTTTGCGTTCTGTACAGCAGAATCTTTGGCAAACTGGAAATTGCGCTTGAAGAGATTGTCGTTATGACACCATAATAAGGAGGATGGGTCGGCATTTTCAGGCTGCTGTCCTCTGATCGTGCAAGGATAGAATTCATGTGTAATAGCTTCAGCCTTGTTCTTCGGCACTAGGCCGCGATACAGATAGTCTCCCCATGGATGCTTGATGGCGTTCTTCTCAGCATATTCTGGTGTGACGAATTTGTACTTGAACCACTCCTCAGCCCAATATCTTCGGATCCACTGAATTCGGTTCTCGTGCTGGTTGTAGTTTTCATCAGGGTCTGGCTTGTATTGTTCATACAAGGCAGGAGGCGGATCAAGAGCTATTGTCTCGTCGTTGCCTGCCACCCTTCCGAGCAAACTTTTCTGAAGCCATAATATTTAAGCTGATTGGCTTCAGCATAGAGAGTGGCTTCCGTCTGATTGGATTCAGACAAGAACTGGCTTCAGGTGATTCAATGTGATGTTGTAAGTATTCTGTAAATGAATGCAGACTATGAGAACCAAGGGATTCTCCCACGGACATGTACTTGTGACAGCATTAGAGATGCGATGGGAAGGGGCAGAGGTCATATGCATTCTTAGAGGATTTTGAAGATAAATCAATTTTGAAGACATTGACCTCATAGTGCGAAGAAAATCACTTATTTGGAGAGAGTCGGTTCCATATTTGTACGAATCCATGAATAAGTACAAGTGAGGAATCTAACTAGTTATGAAGCATAAGTGAATATACTAAGCATGGTATGAGATGCAGAAGAGAACAAATCCAGATTTGGAAGCTTAGAAACCACTTTTGGAAAAAGTGGTCGGATTTGACAGATCTAAAAGTCAGTAAAAAGTAAGATTTATTTACCCTTGATGAACTGCTAGACGGATGGGAAGAGAGGCCAAGCAGTTCGATCTCCTGCGCCCTAACTTGGCAGCGGAAGACACCTACGGCGGCGGCGGAGAGGACGAGGTCCACGGCCGGCGTGAGGACGGCGACGAAGAGGTTGTGGCAGCTAAGCGCTTCTTCTCTGGCGAAGAGGCAAGCTAGCGGAGGTGCTAGGGTTTGTTGGACATGGCAAGGTGGAAGAACAGATAATGACCGTGCGGGTGAGAATTTATAAGTAAGACGAGGGCGGTGCAGCACAATTACGCAGGTGCCCCTGGCGGTTCACATCTCAAGGACACATGGCATACATGCAACTCATTGAAAGTTGTTCCGTGTTCCCACGCACGCCTGGATTGTCGGGTGGTCATTCCGGCTTCTCCGGTTTTCAGGCAATAAGGATGCAACATTAAAAACAGATTAAATGTTTGTCAGATTGTCCTCTACTGACAAGGACTCAGAGAAGACAATCGATAGGTTCCAATGGAATGCATATGATTTGGACAGATAGAGTTGAGGTAGAAGCATGGAATAGGTTAGGGTCCGATCACATTCACTTAGATCAAAAGATTCAAGAGTGAAGACATAGCTATAAGTGAATGTTGTATAGGACAGAGCACAAATATATATATATATATATATATATATATATATATATGAACCCAATCAACATTGTGAAGATAAATCATGAAGACAAATCAATGTTGAAGACAATCCAAATGCAAAGACTTTGCAATTGTAATGCCAAGAGAAACACTTCAATAAGAATTTGGTGGTGGCGTTACCCACCGTATAGGAAGTATTAGACCCACACATGGCGCACAATTATCGTGGCCCTCCAAAGTCAAATTCCACATTAATGTATTCACACTCAGAGGGTAAGTCTTCATTAATTGAAGACATACGTTACTTCCTGTGTTGCACATCTAAGTCGTCAACATGCATAAGCGTTAGGATGTGTGTCCATTCACAGGACATTCGAGGATTCTAAGATATTTAGCTCACACCGCAACTTGCAAAATCGTTTCTCATCCAAGGGCTTAGTGAAAATATCTGCCAATTGCTCTTCAGTGTTGACGTGAATGATATCAATGTCTTCCTTATTGACATGATCTCTGAGAAAGTGATGACGGATCTGAATGTGCTTTGTCTTCGAGTACTGAACTGGATTCTTGGAAAGCTTAACGGCGCTTTCATTGTCATAGAAGAGTGGCACATTCTTCGTGTTGATGCCATAGTCCTTGAGAGTTTGCTTCATCCATAAAAGCTGAGCACAGCATGATCCAGTAGCAATGTATTCAGATTCAACAGTGGAGAGTGACACACAGTTCTGCTTCTTTGAAGACCAACAGACAAGTGATCGACCGAGAAAGTGACATGTTCCTGAAGTGGACTTGCGATCAACCTTGTCACTAGCATAATCAACATCAGAATAGCCCATTAGATCAAATGTTGAGCCCTTTGGATACCATAACCCAATCGTTGGGGTGTAAGCCAAATATCGAAGAATTCGCTTCACCGCTAGGTGATGCGACTCCTTTGGTGCCGCTTGGAATCGGGCACACATGCAAACGCTAAGCATTATATCTGACCTAGATGCACATAAGTAAAGTAAGGAACCTTTTGATCGAACTCTTTACCATTGTCGTCAGGACCCAGATGACTTTTAGTTGGCATTGGCGTCGTGTATCCTTTGTAGTCTTGCATTCCAAACTTCTTCAGGCAATCTTTGAGGTATTTCTCTTGTGATATGAAGATGTCATTCCTCTGCTAACGGATTTGAAGACCAAGGAAGAACTACAGCTCACCCATCATGGACATCTGATATTGCTCTTGCATCATGTGCCCAAACTCATCATTGTATCTCTTGTCGGTGCAGCCGAAGATAATGTCATCCACATAGATTTGGCACACAAACAGTTCACCATCGTATGACTTCGTGAAGAGTGTTGGATCTAGAGAACCAGGTTTGAAGCCTTTGCTCTTCAAGAAGTCTTTGAGCGTGTCATACCAAGTGCGAGGAGCTTGTTTGAGGCCATACAGTGCCTTGTTGAGCTTGTACACCTTATCAGGATGTTTTGGATCTTCAAAGCCAGGTGGTTGTGCAACATACACTTCTTCTTCAATCTTGCCATTGAGAAAGGCACTCTTCACATCCATTTGGTACAGAAGGATGTTGTGATGGTTGGCATATGCAAGCAGTATGCAAGCAGTATGTGAATGGCTTCAAGTCTTGCCACGGGAGCAAATGTTTCATCAAAGTCAATCCCTTCTATTTGAGTGAGCAACCAGACGAGCCTTGTTTCTAACAAATTGACCATGTTCATCTTGTTTGTTGTGGTAGATCCATTTGGTGCCAATGATATTATGCTTGCGAGGATCAGGACGCTTGACAAGTTCCCAGACGTTATTCAGCTCGAACTAATGAAGCTCTTCTTGCATGGCTTCAATCCATTCAGGTTAGGCTTCAGCAACTTTCTTGGATTCAAATATAGAGAAAATGCAAAGTGCCCACAGAAATTTGCTAGTTGCGTTGCTCTTGAACGAGTGAGTGGACCAGGTGCATTGATGCTGTCAATTATCATCTCAATCTGTACTTCATTAGCAACACGGGGATGTACTGGACAAAGATTTTGCCCTTGCAGGTCATTGTCTTCAGCTTCAGCATTGACTTCAGGCTATGCATTGTCTTCCGGTTGACTTGGTGCAATGATGAGTTCATCTTCAGCCTGAGCTTCAGACGGTATTATTTCTCCAGTACCCATGATCTTGATAGATTCACTAGGAGGGACTTCATCTAGCACATTTGGCAGGTGCTCTCTTTGCGAGCCGTTAGTCTCATCGAACCACACATCCATAGTTTCAACCACTTTATAGTGAAAGAGGTTGAAGACTCTGTAGGAGTGTGAATCCTTTCCGTATCCAAGCATAAAACCTTCATGTGCTTATGGTGCAAATTTTGAAGTGTGATGTGGATCCTTGATCCAACACCTGGCACCAAATACTCTAAAAGTAACTGACGTTTGGCTTCTTACCAGTTAGCAACTCATATGATGTCTTCTTTAGAAGCTTGTGAAGATAAACTCGGTTGATGATGTGACATGCAGTGTCAATGGCTTCAGGCCAAAACTTCCTTGGAGTCTTGTACTCATCTAGCATGGTCCGAGCCATCTCGATGAGGGTTCTGTTCTTGCGCTACACGATGCCATTCTGCTGAGGTGTGTAGGGAGCAAAAAATTCATGAGTGATGCCTAGTGTATCAAGGTAAGTGTCGGGCCGGTGTTCTTGAATTCTGTGCCATTGTCACTTCTAATGTGCTTGATCTTGATGCCATAGTTCATCATTGCACGATTGGCAAAGCGTCTGAAGACATCCTGCACTTCAGTCTTATAGAGAATTATATGCACCCAGGTATATCTTCAGTAATCATCAACAATAACAAAACCATAGAGACAAGCAGTGGTAGTAAGAGTAGAGTAGTGAGTAGGGCCGAATAAGTCCATGTGAAGCAGCTCGAAGGGTTGAGATGTAGTCATGATTGTCTTCGAGGGATGCTTGGCCCTAGTCATCTTACCAGCTTCACAGGCACCACACAGATGGTCTTTCTTGAACTTGACGCCTTCGATGCCCATGACATGCTTCTTCTTTGAGAGAGTGTACAAGTTCCTCATGCCCGCATGTCCTAGCCTCTGATGCCAGAGCCAGCACTCTGAAGCTTTTGCTAGAAGACATACAGCAAGATGTGGTCCTACTGAGAAATCTACCATATACAGACCATCTTTTCGATACCCTTCAAAGACTAGAGATTTGTCAGATTCCATAAGGACAAGGCAACGATATTTTACAAATATCACAATCATGTTTAAATCACATAGCATTGATACAGACATTAAGTTGAAACCAAGGGATTCAACAAACATCACTTTATCCATGTGCTGATCCTTTGAGATTGCAACTCTACCAAGACCCAATACCTTACTTTTACCAGTGTCAGCAAATGTAATATGACTTTTATCAGACGGCCGAAGAGTTGAATCCATCAGAAGACTTCGATCACCAGTCATGTGGTTGGTGCAGCCACTATCCATAATCCATTCTGAAGCTTGAGGTTTCATAGCCTACATTACAGTTTGGGGGATAGGCTTCACCAAGAGAGTTGTGAAGCAGAAACATTTGACGAACAAGCGGAACATAGAAGTTCAGATCTTGGTTAGGATAGACAGGATGAGTGTCAAGGAATCCTGGGATGAAATACATAGTAAGACCATTTGAACATTTTATCTTGCGTCCCACAAGATGTTTAAGGTCCCCAGCATAAGCATCAGAAGCCTTTGATTTCCGGCTGGAGACCTCTCCCTGCAAAAGAGAGTTAAGTTTTCTTAACCACCCACATCTTCAGGGGTGGCTTAGAAGCAATGAGTCTAAGTGCAGCATCTGAGAACTTCGGCTTAGAAGCCCTAGCAAATAGCCTTGCAGGAGGAGAATAATACTCATAAGAATAAGCAGAAAAGTTCTTAGACTTATGAACATAGCGGTTTGATGCAACACGCTCATATTCAAAGGTCTGAGTATGATTTCCCTGTAAAACATTGGCGTTAGGGTGACTCAGGTGAGTCCTCTGTCTGTATGAAGCCTTTGGACCATATGAAGCCTTTGGTCTGGGGTTTTTCTTCTTCCCTGGTGGTGTCATGACGACATTAAAGGGAAGACTTTTTAGACAATGCTTGGGTACCCAGATCTTCTTAAGAGGTGGTCCATTCCTGTAGTTAGTACCAATATACCTGGCAAACACTTCACCATTCTGATTTTTGAACAGTTTATAGTTTGCATCAAAGGATTCATCAATGATAATTGGGTTAGCACTAGTGAATCCAGATAAGGTAGATGGATCCACTGAAGGTTCCTTAGCAGCAACCCATGTGGTTTTGGGGTACTGCTCAGGCATCCAGTAAGAACCATCAACATTCATTTTTCCTCTCAAACCCAACACCCTCTTTCCTAGGGTTTGGGTTTAGAAGCTGCTTTTTAAGGACATCACATAGTATTTGATGCCCTTTGAGACTTTTGTACGTTCTTGTCTCAAGTAATGCCTTCAACCTAGCATTCTCATCAGCAATAGTAGTGGTATCCTCAGTTGAGGGGTTAGTTAACACATTAGCAGTTCAAGATATTGCAACAGTAGAAGCAGTTGAACACTCAGCAACAGAGACAGCGTTATCACGCTCAATACATTTTAGGCATGGTGGTTCAAATCCTTCCTGGGCGGAACTGATCTGTTGAGCGCGAAGTGACTCGTTCTCTTTTTTAAGATCTTCATGAGCCGATCTCAATTTCTCAAGCTCTTGCTTCCTTTGAAGATAATCATAGGAAAGCTTTTCATGAGAAGTTGAGAGCGATTCATGACGACCTTCAAGTTCCTGGTACTTAACATGAAGATTTTTAATGCCTTCAATTAAGGACTGAGTTTGGGTCATTTCCTTGTCCAACAGGTCATCGCTTTTGTCTAACAACTTTTGAATGTGTTCCATAGCATTCTGTTGTTCAGTTGCAAATTTAGCAAGTGTTTTGTAGCTAGGTTTAGATTCACATTCAGAGTCATCTTCACTTGATGTTTGAAAGTAAGCATCGCGTGAGTTTACCTTGGCACCACGTGCCATGAAATAGTAGGTGGGAGCAGAGTTATCCTCATCCTTGGCATCAACGTTGGTGATGAGGCCATTGTCTTCAGTGTTGAAGATGGACTTGGCAACGTATGCAGAAGCTAGAGCCGGGCTTGCCACGCCAGAATCAGATTCCTCTTCAGACTCCACCTCTGCCTCCTCAGATGCAGACTCCTCCTCTGAATCCATCTCCTTGCCAACAAAAGCACGACCCTTGCTTGATGAGCTCTTCTTCTGTGATGAAGACTTTGATGAAGCCTTGGAAGAAGATTTTGAGGATTCGTTCTTCTTGTTGTCATCAGAATCATATTCCTTGCTCTTCTTCTTCTTCTTCTTCTTTGTCTCATTGCCCCACTGAGGACACTCAGAGATGTAGTGACCAGGTTTCTTGCACTTGTGGCGGGTTCTCTTCTTGGGATCACGTGATGAAGCTTCATCATTTCTAAAGCTAGATCTTGAAGACTTTCTGAAGTCTTTCTTCTTGGCGAACTTCTGGAACTTCTTCACAAGCATAGCAAGCTCCGTTCCAATATCTTCAGGATCCCCAGAATTGCAGTCAGGTTCTTCTTCAGATTAGGAAACAACCTTTGCCTTCAAAGTGCGAGTACGGCCATAGTTGGGACCATAGATATCTCTTTTCTCAAATAGCTGGAACTCATGTGTGTTGAGCCTCTCAAGTATGTCAGGCGGATTGAGAGTCTTGAAGTCAGGACGTTCTTGAATCATCAGGGCCAGGGTGTCAAACGAGCTGTCAAGTGATCTCAGCAGTGTCTTGACAATTTCATGCTTGGTGATCTCAGTGGCGCCGAGAGCATGAAGCTCATTGGTGATATCAGTGAGATGATCAAATGTGAGCTGGACATTCTCATTGTCATTTCTCTTGAAGCGGTTGAAGAGATTGCGAAGAACACTGATCCTTGAATCTCTTTGTGTTGAGACACCTTCGTTGACCTTGGAGAGCCAGTCCCAGACTAGCTTAGTAGTATCCAGAGCACTCACACGAGCATACTGCCCTTTGGTCAGATGACCACAGATGATATTCTTGGCAGTTGAGTCCAGTTGGACGAACTTCTTGACATTAGTAGGAGTGACACCTTCACCAGTCTTGGGAACGCCGTTCTTGACAACATACCAGAGATCAACGTCAATGGCTTTAAAATGCATACGCATCTTATTCTTCCAGTAGGGGTAATCAGTGCCATCGAAGATAGGGCATGCAGCGGAGACCTTGACTATCCCTGCAGTCGACATAGCTAAACTCCGGGTGGTTAAACCGAATCACACAGAACAAGGGAGCACCTCGCTCTGACAATTGAAAGTGCTAGTATTCGACTAGAGGGGGGTGAATAGGCAATTTTTATGAAAGTCTTCAAAACATGGGTGTTTTGAAGACAAACAACAGAATTGAACCTATTGATATGCAGGGAAAGGTAGACTACACTAGACAAGCCATAGTCAAGTAAGCAATGAGGTGAAAGCACGAAGACTATAAGCAGCTAGGTAGTATGGATCAGGATGGAAGATAGTATGAAGCCTAACAGACAACAGTCTTCACACAGTGAAGTCACTCAGATTAGGCAAGTAGGCAAAGACTTCACGAAGACAAACTGTAAGTAAGGTGAGAGAGGTAGGATAGAACCAGTTGCTCGGAGAGGACAAGGGATTTGTTGGACCAGTTCCAGTTGCTATGACAACTGTACGTCTGGTTAGGGAGGCTGATATTCAACTCAGAAGACCGTGTCTTCACCTTATTCCCTTGAGCTAAGAACACTTAGTCCTCTCCCAATCACTCTGGGAAGTCTTCAAGGGAGACTTCCAAACCTTCACAGACTTCATTCACCGGTAATCCACAACGACTCTTGGATGCTCAGAACGCGACGCCTAACCGGTTGGAGGATTCACAGTCCTCAAGTGTAATAAGTCTTCAGATCATGCGGACAGAAAGACTTCAGTGATGCCTAACACTCTTTGGCTCTGGGTGTTTTGGGCTTTGTCCTCGCAAGGACTCTCTCTCAAAGGCTTCAGAGGTGGGTTGCTCTCAAATGACAAAAGTCTTGCACTAACTCTAAGCAGCCACCAATTTATGGTGTAGGGGGTGGGCTATTTATAGCCAGGGGGCAACCCGACCTGATTTGTCCAAAATGACCCTGGGTCACTAAGGAACTGACTGATGGAAATATGCCCTAGAGGCAATAATAAATGGTTATTATTGTATTTCCTTATTCATGATAATTGTCTATTATTCATGTTATAATTGTATTGACCGGAAACCGCAATACATGTGTGAATACATAGACCACAACATGTCCCTAGTGAGCCTCTAGTTGACTAGCTTGTTGATCAACAGATGATCATGGTTTCCTGACCATGGACATTGGATGTCATTGATAACGAGATCACATCATCAAGAGAATGATGTGATGGACAAGACCCAATCGTAAGCCTAGCACAAGATCATGTAGTTCGTATGCTAAAGATTTTCTAAATGTCAAGTATCTTTTCCTTAGACCATGAGATTGTGCAACTCCCGGACACCGTAGGAATGCTTTGGGTGCACCAAATGTCACAACGTAATTGGGTGGCTCTAAAGGTACACTACGGGTATCTCCGAAAGTGTCTGTTGGGTTGGCACGAATCGAGACTGGGATTTGTCACTCCGTGTGACGGAGAGGTATCTCTAGGCCCACTCGGTAGGACATCATCATAATGTGCACAATGTGAACAAGGAGTTGATCCCGGGATGATGTGTTACGAAACGAGTAAAGAGACTTGCCGGTAACGAGATTGAACAAGGTATTGGGATACCGACGATCGAATCTCGGGCAAGTACTATACTGGTAGACAAAGGGAATTGTATACGGGATTGATTGAATCCTTGACATCGTGGTTCATCCGACGAGATCATCCTGGAACATGTGGGAGCCAACATGGGTATCCATATTCCCCTGTTGGTTATTGGCCGAAGAGTTGTCTCGGTCATGTCTGCATGGTTCCCGAACCCATAGGGTCTACACACTTAAGGTTCGATGACACTAGGGTTATAGGGAAGGTATCTACGCGGTTACTGAATGTTGTTCAGAGTCCCGGATGAGATCTCGGACGTCACGAGGAGTCCCGGAATGGTCCAGAGGTGAAGATTGATATATTGGACGAAGGGTTTTGGAGTCCGGAAGTGATCCAGAGGTACCGGTTAATGACCAGCATGACCGAAAGGTGTTTCGGGAGCCCCGACAAGTGTTGGGGGGGCTTCATGGGCCAAGGGGAGGGGGCAAACCAGCCCACTAAGGGGCTGTGCGCCCCACTCACCTATTCCCACGTGACCAGGGGGTTTGGGGCGCCCCATCTAGGGTTCCCACCTCCTGGCTTGGGGGCCAAGTCACCCAAGGGGGAGATCCCATCTGCCCTGGCCGCCCCCCCCCCCTAGAGGAAACCCTAGGGCGCCTCCCCTCTCCCTTCCCCCTATATATAGTGGAGGTTTGGGGGCTGCCCAACACATGAGTCTCTGTCTCCCAAGGCGCAGCCCTACCTCTCTCCCTCCCAGGGGCGGATCCAGCGTGGGGTCGTGTAGGGGCGGCCGCCCCAGGTAAATTTTGAGAACCTAAGGTACCCCCGTACTGCCTGCTAATCCTGGCCACCATGGGAGACGAGAGAAGCTTCATGTACGCGGGAAGAAGAAGCTGAACGCTTCGAGCAGGAATATAAAGGGAGGAAAACGCTTCGATTAGGAGATGGGCCAATGAGTAAGGCCCAATAAAATATAAGATTCTTTTCCTTTATGCAGCCCATTTCACTTCCGTACGCAGCTTTGACGTTCCCAATCCCTATCGATCGAAACCGATCAGCCAAGGCTTCACATCGTCGCCCTGCCTCGCTGCCTTGACCTTACTCCATGCCCTCCCCTGTTGCCTCGCTGCGGCCCTTCCCAGGTTCTTCCAACCAAAGGTGTTCGTTGGAGGAGAAGGATCCACCTGTTTCTGGTGCCGTCCGCGCAGGATGCAGCATCCCCATCGCCATGACCACGCATCCCGCTCAGAACTGCAAGCGAGCAGTCAACAGACGTAGCAATGAGCAGGTTCTTTTGCTATTCCCTTATTTTCTGCTCTTCTCGCTCTATCATTTTTAATTGTTGCCATTCTATAATTTGTTGTCACATTGACTTGATTCTTGAAAGCTGAATACTAAAATTAATTACGAATACGATATGATGTTATAAGAAAATTCGGCCAGCGGGAGTCCAAGTTATTTTTATATGATATTTTGTGTTATATAATTCTCGTCTAGTTCTTGATAATGAAACTATTTTAAATAATTCATTGTGTTGATCGTCTTGCCTGAATGCATCGTCTGTCGTGGCTTCGAATTTTTGTTGCCTTTACAAGTTCGCCCTGGGTAACTTCAAATCCTAGATCCGCCACTGCTCCCTCCTCGTCTCTCGTAGTGCTTGGCGAAGCCCTGCTGGAGTGCCACACTCCTCCACCACCACCACGCCGTCGTGCTGCTGCTGGACGGAGTCTTCCCCAACCTCTCCCTCTCCCCTTGCTGGATCAAGGCACGGGAGACGTCATCGGGCTGCATGTGTGTTGAACGCGGAGGCGCCGTTGTTCGGCTCTTAGATCGGAATCAACTACGATCTGAATCGCTACGAGTACGACTCCTTCATCCGCATTCTTGCAACGCTTCCGCTTAGCGATCTTCAAGGGTATGAAGATGCACTCCCTCTCTCTATCATTGCTAGTCTCTCCATAGAATGATCTTGGTGATGCATAGAAAATTTTTGAATTTCTGCTACGTTCCCAAACAGTGGCATCATGAGCCAGGTCTATTGCGTAGATTCTATGCACGAGTAGAACACAAGTTGTTGTTGGCGTTGATTTTGTTCAATATGCTTACCGTTACTAGTCCTATCTTGTTTCGACGGTATTGTGGGATGAAGCGGCCCGGGCCGACCTTACACGTACACTTACGTGAGACAGGTTCCACCGACTGACATGCACTTGTTGCATAAGGTGGCTAGCGGGTGCCATTCTCTCCCACTTTAGTCGGATCAGATTCTATGAAAAGGGTCCTTATGAAGGGTAAATAGCAATTGGCATATCATGTTGTGGCTTTTGCGTAGGTAAGAAACGTTCTTGCTAGAAACCCATAGCAGCCACGTAAAACATGCAAACAACAATTAGAGGACGTCTAACTTGTTTTTGCAGGGTATGCTATGTGATGTGATATGGCCAAGAAGGATGTGATGAATGAAATATATGTGATGTATGAGATTGATCATATTCTTGTAATAGGAATCACGACTTGCATGTCGATGAGTATGACAACCGGCAGGAGCCATAGGAGTTGTCTTTATTTATTGTATGACCTGCGTGTCACTGAATAACGCCATGTAATTACTTTACTTCATTGCTAAACCGTTAGCCATAGTAGTAGAAGTAATAGTTGGCGAGACAACTTCATGGAGACACGATGATGGAGATCATGGTGTCATGCCGGTGACGATGATGATCATGGAGCCCCGAAGATGGAGATCAAAAGGAGCAAAATGATATTGGCCATATCATGTCACTATTTGATTGCATGTGATGTTTATCATGTTTATGCATCTTATTTGCTTAGAACTACGGTAGTAAATAAGATGATCCCTCATAATAATTTCAAGAAAGTGTTCCCCCTAACTGTGCACCGTTGCGAAAGTTCGTTGTTTCGAAGCACCACGTGATGATCGGGTGTGATAGATTCTAACATTCACATACAACGGGTGTAAGCCATATTTACACACGCGAAACACTTAGGTTGACTTGACGAGCCTAGCATGTACAGACATGGCCTCGGAACACAAGAGACCGAAAGGTCGAGCATGAGTCGTATAGTAGATACGATCAACATGAAGATGTTCACCGATGATGACTAGTCCGTCTCACGTGATGATCAGACACGGCCTAGTTGACTCGGATCATGTTTCACTTAGATGACTAGAGGGATGTCTATCTGAGTGGGAGTTCATTAGATGAACTTAATTATCCTGAACATAGTCAAAAGGTCTTTGCAAATTATGTCATAGCTCGCATTTCAATTCTACTGTTTAAGATATGTTCCTAGAGAAAATTTAGTTGAAAGTTGACAATAGCAATTATGCGGACTGGGTCCATATACTGAGGATTTTCCTCATTGCTGCACAGAAGGCTTATGTCCTTAATGCACCGCTCGGTGTGCTGAACCTCGAGCGTCGTTTGTGGATGTTGCGAACATCTGACATGCACGTTTTGATGACTACGTGATAGTTCAGGTAATGTTAAATGGTTTAGACTTGAGGCACCGAAGACATTTTTGAAATGTCGCGGAACATATGAGATGTTCCAAGAGCTGAAATTGGGATTTCAGGCTCGTGCCCATGTCAAGAGGTGTGAGACCTCCGACAAGCTTCTTAAGCCTACAAACTAAGGGAGAAAAGCTCAATCATTGAGCTTGTACTCAGATTGTATGGGTACAACAATCACTTGAATCGAGTGGGACTTAATCTTCCAGATGAGATAGTGATGTTTCTCCAAAGACATTGCCACTAAGCTACTAGAGCTTCGTGATGAACTATAACATATCAGGGATAGATATGATGATCCTTGAAATATTCACGATGTTTGACACCGCGAAAGTAGAGATCAAGAAGGAGCATCAATTGTTGATGGTTAGTGAAACCACTAGTTTCAAGAAGGGCAAGGGCAAGAAGGGGTACTTCATGAAATGGCAAATCAGTTGCTGCTCCAGTCAAGAAACCCAAGGTTGAACCCAAACTCGAGACTAAGTGCTTCTGTAATAAGGGGAACGGTCACTGAAGCAGAACTACCCTAGATACTTGGTAGATGAGAAGGCTGGCAAGGTCGACAAAAGTATATTGGATATACATTATATTGATGTGTACTTTACTAGTACTCCTAGTAGCACCATGGTAATAGATACCGGTTCAGTTGCTAAGTGTTAGTAACTCGAAATAAAAGAGCTACGAATAAACGGAGACTAGCTAAAGGTGAGATGACGATATGTGTTGGAAGTGTTTCCAAGCTTGATGTGATCAAGCATCGCATACTCCCTCTACCATCGGGATCGGTGTTAAACCTAAATAATTGTTATTTGGTGTTTGCGTTGAGCATAGACATGATTAGATTATGTCTATCGAAATATGGTTATTCATTTTAAGGAGAATAATGGTTACTCTATTTATTTGAATAATACCTTCAATGGTCTTACACCTAAAATGGGTTTATTGGATCTCGATCATAGTGATACACATGTTCATGCCAAAAGATATAAGATAGTAATGATATAGTGCCACCTACTTATGGCACTGCTTTTTGAGTCATGGTATAAAACGCATGAAGAAGCTCCATGTTGATGGATCTTTGGACTCACTCGTTTTTGAAAAGATTGAGACATGTGAACCATGTCTATTGGTATATACACATGAAGAAACTCCATGCAGATGGACCGTTTGGACTCACTTGATTTTGAATCACTTGAGACATGCAAATCATACCACATGGGCAAGATGACTGAAAGCCGCGTTTTCAGTAAAATGGAACAAGAAAGCAACTTGTTGGAAGTATTACATTTTGATGTGTGCAGCCCAATAAATGCTGAGGCACGCAGTGGATATCGTTATGTTCTTACTTCACAGATGATTTAAGTAGATACTGAGTATATTTACTTGATGAAACACAAGTCTGAATTATTGAATGGTTCAAGTAATTTCAGAGTGAAGTTGAAGATCGTCGCAACAAAAGGATAAAATGTCTATGATATGATCATAGAGATGGATATCTGAGTTGCGAGTTTGGTACACAATTGAGACATTGTGGAAATTGTTTCACAACTAACACCACCTGGAACACCATAGTGTGATGGTGTGTCCGAACATCATAGATGCACCCTATTGGATATGGGGCATACCATGATGTCTCTTATCGAATTACCACTATCGTTCGTGAGTTAGGCATTAGAGACAACCGCATTCACTTTAAATAGGGCACCATGTAATTCCGTTGAGATGACACCGTGTGAACTATGGCTTAGAGAAACCTAAGCTATCGTTTCTTGAAAGTTTGGGGCTGCGACGCTTATGTGAAAAAGTTTCATCCCGATAAGCTCGAACCCAAAGCGGATAAATACATCTTCATAGGACACCCAAAAACAGTTGGGTATACTTCCTGTCTCAGATCCGGAAGCAAAAGGGATTGTTTCTAGAATTGGGTCCTTTCTCGAGGAAAAGTTTCTCTCGAAAGAATTGAGTGGGAGGATGGTGGAGACTTGATGAGGTTACTGAACCATCACTTCAACCAGTGTGTAGCAGGGCACAGGAAGTTGTTCCTGTGGCACCTACACCAATTGAAGTGGAAGCTGATGATATTGATCATGAAACTTCGGATCAAGTCACTACCAAACCTCGTAGGTCGACAAGGACGCGTACTGCTTCGGAGTGGTACGGCAATCCTGTCTTGGAGGTCATATTGCTAGACAACAATGAACCTACGAGCTATGGAGAAGCGATGGTGGGCCGGATTCCGACGAATGGCTCGAGGCCATAAAATCCGAGAGAGGATCCATGTATGAAAACAAAGTATGGACTTTGGAAGAACCACTTGATGGTCGTAAGGCTGTTGGGTGCAGATGGATTTTAAAAGGAAGACGGACAATGATGGTAAGTATCACCATTAAGAAAGCTCGACTTGTCGTTAAGATATTTTCTGACAAGTTCAAGGATTTGACTACGATGAGACTTTCTCACTCGTAGCGATGCTAAGAGTCTCTTGGAATTATATTAGCAATTACGCATTATTTATGAAATCTTGCATATAGGATGTCAAAACATTGTTTCCTCATTGATTTTCTTGAGGAAAGGTTGTATGTGATACAACCAGAAGGTTTTGACAATCCTGAAAGATGCTACCAAGTATACAAAGCTCCAGCAATCCTTCTAAGGACTGGAGTAAGCATCTCGGAGTTGGAATATACGCTTTGATGAGATGATCAAAGATTTTGGGTTTATACAAAGTTTATGAGAAACTTGTATTTCCAAAGAAGTGAGTGGGAGCACTATAGCATTTCTGATGAGTATATGTTGTTGACATATTGTTGATCGGAAATGATGTAGAATTTCTGGAAAGCATATAGGGTTATTTGAAAAGTGTTTTTCAATGGAAAACCTGGATTAATCTACTTGAACATTGAGCATCAAGATCTATAAGGATAGATCAAAAAGCTTAATAGTACTTTCAAATGAATGCATAGCGTGACAAGATTTTGAAGGAGTTCAAAATAGATCAGCAAAGAAGGAGTTCTTGGCTGTGTTATATGGTGTGAGTATTGAGTAAGACTCGAGACATGACCACGGCAGAAGAGAGAGAAAGGACGAAGGTCGTCCCCTATGCTTCAGACGTAGACTCTATAGTATGCTATGTTGTGTACCGCACCGGAAGTGTGCCTTGCCATGAGTCAGTCAAGGGGTACAAGAGTGATCCAGGAATGGATAACAGGACATCGGTCAAACTTATCCTTAGTAACTAGTGGACTAAGGAATTTTCTCGATTATGGAGGTGGTAAAAGAGTTCGTCGTAAAGGGTTACGCCGATGCAAACTTTGACACTAATACGGATTATTCTGAGTAGTAAACCGGATTCGTATAGTAGAACAGTTATTTGGAATAGCTCCAAATAGAGCGTGGTAGCTGCATCTAGGAGATGACATAGAGATTTGCAAAGCACACACGGATCTGAAAGGTTCAGATCCGTTGACTAATAACCTCTCTCACAAGTGAGATATGATCAAACCCCATGGGTGTCGATTCATTACAATCGCATATTGATGTGAACTAGATTATTAACTCTAGTGCAAGTGGGAGACTGTTGGAAATATGCCCTAGAGGCAATAATAAAATAGTTATTATTGTATTTCCTTGTTCATGATAATTGTCTATTATTCATGCTATAATTGTATTGACCGGAAACCGCAATACATGTGTGAATACATAGACCACAACATGTCCCTAGTGAGCCTCTAGTTGACTAGTTCGTTGATCAACAGATGGTCATTGTTTCCTGACCATGGACATTGGATGTCATTGATAACGAGATCACATCATTAGGAGAATGATGTGATGGACAAGACCCAATCCTAAGCCTAGCACAAGATCGTGTAGTGCGTATGCTAAAGCTTTTCTAAATGTCAAGTATCTTTTCCTTAGACCATGAGATTGTGCAACTCCCGAACACCGTAGGAATGCTTTGGGTGCACCAAATGTCACAACGTAATTGGGTGGCTATAAAGGTACACTACGGGTATCTCCGAAAGTGTCTGTTGGGTTGGCACGAATCGAGACTGGGATTTGTCACTCCGTGTGACGGAGAGGTATCTCTGGGCCCACTCGATAGGACATCATCATAATGTGCACAATGTGATCAAGGAGTTGATCGCGGGATGATGTGTTACGAAACGAGTAAAGATACTTGCCGGTAACGAGATTGAACAAGGTATCGGGATACCGACGATCGAATCTCGGGCAAGTACTATACCGGTAGACAAAGGGAATTGTATACGGGATTGATTGAATCCTTAACATCGTGGTTCATCTGATGAGATCATCGTGGAACATGTGGGAGCCAACATGGGTATCCAGATCCCGCTGTTGGTTATTGGCCGAAGAGTTGTCTCGGTCATGTCTGCATGGTTCCCGAACCCGTAGGGTCTACACACTTAAGGTTCGATGACGCTAGGGTTATAGGGAAGGTATGTACGCGGTTACCAAATGTTGTTCAGAGTCCCGGATGAGATCTCGGACGTCACGAGGAGTCCTAAAATGGTCCGGAGGTGATGATTGATATATTGGACGAAGGGTTTTGGAGTCCGGAAGTGTTCCGGAGGTACCGGGTAATGACCAGCATGACCGAAAGGTGTTTCGGGAGCCGCGGCAAGTGTTGGGGGGGCTTCATGGGCCAAGGGGAGGGGGCAAGCCAGCCCACTAAGGGGCTGTGCACCCCCCCCCCCCCCCCCCCCGCCCACCTATTCCCACATGACCAGGGGGTTTGGGGCACCCCATCTAGGGTTCCCACCTCCTGGCTTGGGGGCCAAGTCACCCAAAGGGGAGATCCCATCTGCCCTAGCCGCCGCCCCCCCCTAGGGGAAACCCTAGGGCGCCTCCCCTCTCCCTTCCCCCTATATATAGTGGAGGTTTTGGGGCTGCCCAACACATGAGTCTCTCTCTCTCCCAAGGCGCAGCCCTACCTTTCTCCCTCCTCGTCTCTCGTAGTGCTTGGCGAAGCCCTGCTGGAGTGCCACGCTCCTCCACCACCACCATGCCGTCGTGCTGCTGCTGGACGGAGTCTTCCCCAACCTCTCCCTCTCCCCTTGCTGGATCAAGGCACGGGAGACGTCATCGGGCTGCACGTGTGTTGAACGCGGAGGCGCCGTTGTTCGCGCTTAGATCGGAATCAACCATGATCTAAATCGCTACGAGTATGACTCCTTCATCCGCGTTCTTGCAACGCTTCCGCTTAGCGATCTTCAAGTGTATGAAGATGCACTCCCTCTCTCTCTTGTTGCTAGTCTCTCCATAGATTGATCTTGGTGATGCGTAGAAATTTTTTAAATTTCTGATACGTTCCCCAACACTGACACATGTCCAACGGTCAAATTTCCAACACACGCGGCATCTTAGCTTGGGCTACAAGCCAAGCTTGCTCATCCAGCTCTGGATAAGATTTGCTCTCATTGTCTTCGCTCGAAGACATAGGATTTGGTTGAGCATCACAGCAGTCACTCTGACTTTGTTCACTTGGACCCCACTTAACAGTACAGTGGTTCCTATGACTCAACAAAGAAGAAAAGGAAACTACGAAACAAGTATGTCTTCGCACTCCATAGTCTTCACACAATGTCTTCTCCTGTCATAGTCTTCAATGTGAATGTCTTCACAGACCATCATTGTCTTCAATGTCTTCACACATTTTTAGGGGTCATCTCTGGTAGGTAAACCGAATCAATATGGGACTACTACTTGTGTTATCCTGCAATTCTCACAAACACATTAGTTCCTCAACCAAGTTTGTCGTCAATACTCCAAAACCAACTAGGGGTGGCACTAGATGCACTTATAGAGAGAGAACCACATACTCATATGTTGAGGCCAAGATATTCCAATTCAACCATATGAATCTTGATCTCTAGCCTTCCCCAAGTTGCTTTCCACTCAAATCATCTTTCCACCAGATCCAATCCTATGAGAGAGTTGAGTGCTGGCGAGACTATCATTTGAAGCACAAGAGCAAGGAGTTCATCACCAACACACCATCTATTACCTTTTGGAGAGTGGTGTCTCCTAGATTGGTTAGGTGTCACTTGGGAGCCTCCGTCAAGATTGTGGAGTTGAACCAAGGAGTTTGTACGGTAAAGGAGATCGCCTACTTCGTGAAGATCTACCCTAGTGAGGCAAGTCCTTCGTGGGCGATGGCCATGGTGGGATAGACAAGGTTGCTTCTTCGTGGACCCTTCGTGGGTGGAGCCCTTCGTGGACTCGCGCAACCGTTACCCTTCGTGGGTTGAAGTCTCCATCAATGTGGATGTACGATAGCACCACCTATTGGAACCACATCAAAAATCTCCGTGTCTCCAATTGCGTTTGCACACTCCAATCCCATCCCTTTACTTTCTTGCAAGTTGCATTCTTTACTTTCCGCTGCTCATATACTCTTTGCATGCTTGCTTGAATTGTATTGTGTATGCTTGAAATTGTGTTAATCTACCATGTCAACTTGAAAAACTTAAAAACTACCAACTTTACTTCTTGAGGGTCTAATCACCCCCCCCCTCGATACGCATCTTCTCGATCCTTTCACTCATTAACTCCCGGGGGGTTCCGGTAACCTCCCGATACTCCGGAAAAATGCCCGAACCACTCGAAACCTTTCCGGTGTCCAAACATAGCCTTCCAATATATCAATCTTTATGTCTTGGCCATTTCGAGACTCCTCATCATGTCTATGATCACATCCGGGACTCCGAACAACCTTTGGTACATCAAAACACATAAACTCATAATACCGTCGTCATCAAACGTTAAGCGTGCGGACCCTACGGGTTCGAGAACTATGTAGACATGACCGAGACTCACTTTCGGTCAATAACCAATAGCGTAACCTGGATGCTCATATTGGTTCCTACATATTCTACGAAGATCTTTATCGGTCAAACCGCATAACAACATACGTTGTTCCTTTTGTCATTGGTATGTTACTTGCCCGAGATTCGATTGTCGGTATCTCAATACCTAGTTCAGTTTCGTTACCGGCAAATCTCTTTACTCGTTCTGTAATACTTCATCACGCAACTAACTCATTAGTCACAATGCTTGCAAGGCTTATAGTGATGAGTATTACCGAGAGGGCCCAGAGATACCTCTCCGAAACATAGAGTGACAAATCCTAATCTCTATCTATGCCAACCCAACAAACACCTTTGGAGACACCTGTAGAGCACCTTTATAATCACCCATTTACGTTGTGACGTTTGGTAGCACACAAAGTGTTCCTCCGGTATTCGGCAGTTGCATAATCTCATAGTTTGAGGAACATGTATAAGTCATGAAGAGAGCAGTAGCAATGAAACTATAACGATCATAATGCTAAGCTAACGGATGGGTCATGTCCATCACATCATTCTCCTAATTATGTGATCCCGTTCATCAAATGACAACACATGTCTATGGTTAGGAAACATAATCATCTTTGATTAATGAGCTAGTCAAGTAGAGGCATACTAGGGACACTATGTTTTGTCTATGTATTCACACATGTACTAAGTTTTCAGTTAATACAATTCTAGCATGAATAATAAACATTTATCATGAAATAAGGAAATAAATAGTAACTTTATTATTGCCTCTAGGGCATATTTCCTTCAGTCGTGGGAGACGTAGGTAGGTCCATGGGGATGACCTTGGGATGCTCCGTGTCAGGGCTTGTGCGAACATTTGGATTCCATGATCAATAAGTTTTAGTAGGGGAGCAAACATGGGAAAAGGAAAGTGGCATGGGTTGCTTGGGATGTTATGACTAGACCCAAAGCCATGGGAGGACTAGGGTTCAGAGACCTGGAGTTTTTCAATTTCTCTCTTCTCGCGCGACAATCTTGGAGAATTATCCAGGATCCTGGTTCTCTGAGTGCACGTATTTTTATTTCCCAAATTCCTCTTTACTATAAGCACCATTGGGGTCCCATCCATCACAGATTTGGAGGCCAATTGTAGAGGGACGAGATGTGTTGGTTCAGGTCTTAATTAGGAGAATTTACGATGGGTGGACGACTGAATTTCAGGGACATAATTGGCTCCCGAGAGAGGGGACACTAAGACCCATCATCACTGCTCCCACTAGTAATTTGTATTGGGCTGGTGACTTTATTGACGAAAGGGGCGGCGTCATGGAAAACAGAGCTAATTCATGCAACCTTTTTGGCTATGGATATGTCGATTATATTGAGTGTTCCCCTTTGTACTAGGAACATACCGAACTTTTGGTCTAGGGTATTTGAGAAAAAGGAGTTTTTTTCTATGTGATCAACATACCGCATGATGGTATAACACAAGACTAAATTGTGAAGGCTTGTTTATTTCGTGATGCGGGACCGTCAACTGTAGGGGCTGAAGCTCATGATTGATGAAACTATGGGGAATTCAGGTCCCATCAAAAATTTGTATCTTCCTATGGACATTATCCCATCACTCCATTCCGACTTTGGACATACTTGACCAGAGGAATATGGCATATGACGCTCATTGTGTTATCTGTGGGCGAATGGATTCTTGGCGGCTTATGCTCTAATGGAGTGTTCAATGGCTAGGTGTGCTTGGGCTCTTGCTAATCCCGAGCTAGTAGAACATATGATCATGACTACATAGGTTCATGCAAAACAATGGTTGTTCTCTATGCACGACTCTATCGCATGTTGAATTTCCGGAGATGGTCGTTACTTTATGGTCCATTTGGTTTGCACGGAAGAAAGTGATATATGAACATGAATTTCATTCACCACAGGCAACCCACATGTTTGTGAAACACTTTATTGCAGAGCTCGGTACACTTGAAAGGAGCATGTTACCGGCAACACATTTTGTGGCACCCGCCACACAGAGTCAAGCATGGGTTTCTGCGCTCCTTGGATTGGCCAAACTAAGAGCATGTCCAATAGATGATGCAAATTTGGACATGTAAAACTAGGTATTGTATAATTTACATCACCAAAAAGTGATTTTTACATCTCCAAAAAAGAGCCAACTCCAATAGCTGATGTATATTTGTGATGTAAAACTCCAATTCCAATAGATGATGTATTTGAAGATGTAAAACTAGTGCACTGAACCTACTGTTAAAACTATCGAAAATGTCAAAGCATCTCGCTGCAGGTCGGGTCGCAATCCCGCTACAACTCACTAGGGCCGGCGGGGATGGCTGGGATTGGGTAGGGGGGTCGAGAGGAAGCCAAACCGGTTGCGGCAGCACGGGGCAGCGCCGGAGCTGCCCGTAATCGGCCGACGATGGCAGCGGCGAAAAGGGGATCGAGCAGGTGGTGGGCCGGCGAGGCAGGCGGCGGGGGACGGGGGGCAAAGTCGCGGCGGGCCCGGCGGCCGCTAGAGAAGGCGTTTAGGTCAGCCGCAGCCGCCGGAGAAGTTTCGATTCGGCGATGGTCGAAAATGAATCAACGGGTGCGGGGCGATGGGCTGGCGACGCATGCGGCAAGGGGGGCGAAGTCGCGCCAGTCCTAGCGGCCACCGGAGAGGGCATTTAAGCTAGCCGGAGAAGCTTCGATTCGGCGGCGGCCGAAAGTGAATCGACGGATGCGGGCAGCGGGCCGGTGAGGCAAACGGCGGGGGGGGGGGGGGGAAGTCGTGGCGGGCCCGGTGGCCGCCGGGCGGGGGGGCAGCGATGTCGATTTGGTGCGGATTTCGCCAGCGATGAAGTCGGTCGGGTGGCGGCTGGTCGCGTGGAAAGAATAGGAATGGCAGTTGGCGGGCAGTCGCGTTTGTACATATCCTGTTTGCGGTGATGCAAATTTGCACTGCTAGGTGTTGTATTTCACATCTCCGGGAGGCAGAGATGTAATTTTTTTTTTTTGCATCTACGCCATCTGTTGGAGATGTGTTTTTGGGTCTCGAAGATGCAAAAGGTAGTTATTTTTGCATCTACATCTTCTATTGGAAATGCTCTAAACGTAGATGGTGCAATGGCATGACAAGCCAGCATGGGAGCATTGGGAGTCGTTTGTAGGGATGCCAATGGTCATTATCTGGGGTCTTTGTCAATTACTTTTGCGGAATGATCGACCCTACTTTCTTAGAGGCTCTTGCGTGTCGCGAAGCCCTGGCTTTGGCGAAGGATCTCCTCCTAACCAATATTATCATCTCGTCTGACTGTCAAGTGGTGGTGCAAGACATAGAAGGCAGCACGGGGGGGGGGGGGGGGGGGGCAGCATGCGGGGATCATTAAGCAGTTACAGGCAAGTGCGTGGAATCACGCAAGTTCATCTTTGAAGGCCGAAGCAGTAATATTGAAGATGATAGTTTAGCTAAATTTATTATGTTTTGTTATGCTTACCCAACCACATGATACTGTAGCTAGGGTCTTACTAGAACTCAGTTGACTGAAACTTAACGAAGTCTCAGTCGAGTGACATCAGCGTAGTTGTGGTGTTACAAACGGCATGGATGGATGCTGCAAACAACAATGAAACATGTTGCAACGGTACTGCAAGGACAACAACATATGCTACAATCGCTCTGACTAAAAATGTTACAATCATCAAAGGAGGACGTTGCGACCGGGTGAGATGACGTGGTACAATCCACGAAGGACGACATGCTACAACCAACAAGACGGGTGTTGCAGCCGGCAGGAACAAATGTTGTAAACAATGAGACAAAATGCTGCAAAGTCAACTAAGACTTCGTTAAGTCTCACTCGACAGATTTTTAGCAAGCCCGCTGTAGTTATCGTCCCTTGTGACATCTGCTCACCAACAAAGCTTTCCCCAAGACCCGTAGGTCTCTCCACCGGAGCTCGACCACGCGTACGTCTCGCCCGAGATCCGATCTTATCTGCGGCGCGCGCGGCCGGCCGACCTCATCTCACGTCGGTGGTGACTCGTGACGATGCGCGCATGAACGCGGTCGTCGCTACGTCCGCGTCGCCGCTTTAATTCCCCGTGCTGTCATTAGGCAGCAGCAGCTCTGACGTCGACGGGATCGCTCACGGCCGGCCGGCAGCTGGCTGGCTCGTTAGGTCAGGCCGGCGTCGGGACTCGGGACGATCGACGAGGGAGCGCGCATCGTCTGGCTGAATGATTGCGGCGATGGTGAAGGTGCGTTGCATCTGCCGATAGTGTCCACGGGCCGAAAACGTTCGGCGCCCCACCACGGGCCACAGTGCCCACGGGCCAAAAACCGCGGAGCCGGGCTGGCCACGCTGCACACGCCACGGCACGGCACGAGGACGGCGACGGGTACGCTGATTGATTAGTCTTCCGGCGAGCGCTCCATGATTTGATTTGACTGGCAGTGCCAACATATTCAGATGTTTGTCCGTGAGATCGATCCAGTTGGCTCCGAACAGGGTGCTAGCTCCGGTGGTTAAATTGCGCGGCTGGCCCGTGTCGACGAAAAAACGCCGACGGCCCGCAAAGACGTCAGAACTCTATTCACGCTTGTGATGTGGGAGTTGTGGAAGCACAGAAACGCAATCGTCTTTGATGGGGCAACTCCATCCATAAGGCGAGTGTTGCAACGTGTGCAGGAGGAGGGAAAGACATGGAAAAAGGCAGGACTCTTCAAGTACGACACGACGGCGTTCTTTGGGGAGTTAGATAGGTGGACATGTGTGAGGAGTTAGTCGTGTGTGGGTACACCAGCCTAGCCAGATGGAGCAAGCGTGCAAACGCTTTGTAATTAACAGCTGTTCGAGGGCTCTTTACCCTCCTTTTTTTAATATAAAGTACGAACACTCGTGCATTTTCGAGAGAAAAAAAACGCTGACGGCCAGCCGAGTACTGCCATTCGCGGCTGCCGAGCTTTCGGTTGCGGCCGGTCTGAAAGTATGCGCCAAAGAGAGCATGTTGGTAACCGCCCCTACTCCTGCCCCTACTCCTCGTCATCTCACGCATGCAACTATCCAGTAGTACTACTACTTCACTAATCCTTGGCAAAATTCATACTCTCTCTCTTTCTCTCTCTCGTCGGCTCTAAATTAAGTCTGGATACAGCAATACTGGAGTAGTAGATATTGGATCTTTGTGTTTTTGTAGCCGTCAGGCATTGGCAAGTTTCAACAAAGCCGCATGGGGACTTGGATCATTTCTTTTTACTGAGTGGATCAGGACTTGGGCCTAGTTCATTTCAGCTTTTGATTCTTGAGAATAATACTGCCCACAGAAATCTGCTATTCAATTCTTTTATTTTGCGGGAGGCCCAGAATTGTGAGAAACATGGTTCCCAGGTGTCTTTCCATTGCACTATCGATTCTCATACTGTTTTGGATAATCGAATCGACTTCTTTTCCGATTGTTGATTCTCGAGACGCGGTTGTTGAGAATCGCCTCAAAAGAGCTGGCCATTGATCTTGACATGCTGGTTGGGCATAGGTCATGCCGACCTGACGTCTCAGGATGGGAACAGTTTGTATTTTTGTGGGGATCCTAACCAAGATGCCATCACTGTCCTTGATGCAATCAATCCCCGTGTTACAAAGTGCGTGGTCAGATCAAAGGGAAAACAAGCGGCCTCTTGTCTTCAAACCAACCCGTTGTTTGATCATTGTTTCTGTTACCCTCCCTAGTCTCCCAGCACTCTTGATGGCTCGTTCAGAAAAAGCAAAATGATTCGGAGGGGACAGTTCTGTTTCACCAGGAGTTGTGACACAAATCGCTCATGACCGACGACGATAAAGCCCGTCAAAGTGCTGCCAGCAATTGATTCCACGGACCTTGTGGTGCTTGCTTATCCTGCTATCCTCTTATACAAATCCACTACGACCGCCGGCTGCCAACCTACGGGGGAGACAGTGCACCCACGAAACGCGCTAAAGCAACGTTAGCATAGCCGTCCCACTATCCATTTTCTCCTGCAAAGTGCAAACCCGAGCACCATTTGCTCACAGCTCACGTACGGACCAATACAATAAGATTGGTAGTACTAACACCGATCTAGCCGGCCAGGACGATGATGATGCATCCGGTGCAGAAGACATGTTCCCTTCATCAATCTCCGTCTCTCTCTCTCTCGCTCGATCGCACACGCCGGCTCTGTGGCGCCTGTCTGCCTTTATATATAAACCCACATGCGGCCGGGCACATCGCGTGGGCAGACGGAGGAGGAGGAGGAAGCATGCATGTGGTGCACAGCGGAGCAAGGTGACAAAGGAGCGAACTGTTGCATGATCCCTACAACAAAGGCCAGCAAGGGCTCAGCTCATGTCGCCACAGATCTGGCCGTCTGGCAAAGGCTAATCATTGCACCATAAATTTCCCATCTACACACAAGCATTATGTACAGGCCGGCCATGGGCAGGCAGGCAGAGCGAGATGGTGGTGGAGGAAAAAACAAAGCTTGGAAGAAGAAGAAGAAGAAGAAGAAGAAGAAGAGAGAAGTGTGAGGTGATGGGGATCGGATCTAGTGGACGGACAGCTGCTAGCTAGAGAACGAGAGCGGATCACTTATGAAAGAAGGAGAGGAAAAAAAAGTGAAATTACAGAATTGTTTGCTCTTCAGCACATGCACACACATGGACATGGACATGGACACTGTCCATCTAGCTAGCTAGCACGCAGGCCATCAGGCCACCCAAAACGACTGACGAGCACGATGAGAGAGGACCGGTGATCATGGCACGAGCGATGGCGAGGAAGAAGGAAGTTTCCGATCATGTCGCCGTCGTCCCCATCGGCCGGTCACCTCTCATGGCTCCTGCAATGAGTCAAACCATCTGTAATGAGACAACCTATCACTTCATCCAACAGCTCTAATTGTAATTAATTAATTGCGTACTGGTAGTACTACTATGCTGTACTACGTGGCTAACGCGGACTGCAAAGATTACTACATGGAGATGACCAGCGGACGGACCTGCTTGGGCGCGGCCATGTCGGTGGCTATCTTGGCGTCGGCGTCGACGGCGACGACCTTGTCGCTCTTCTTGGCGGCCGCGGCATTACTGGCGACGCCGCCGCCGACGCAGAGCGACTTCCGGAGGCCGAGCATCTCCCTCCACCGGCTGGACCCCTTGGGCGTGGATGCCCTGTCGTCGTCGGCGGGGCCAGCACGGAGCTCGTCGCGGAGCGTGGAGGCCGGGCATCCCCCCTCGACCTTGAAGGGGAGGATCCTGCCCTTGGAGAAGAGCTGGTCGGCGGCCATCATGGGGTGGCTGCCCACGGAGAACTCGAAGTTCTGGTCCTCCTCCTGGCACCGCAGGCCCATGGCGCGGTTCTGCACCGGCGGCGGCGGCTCCATGGAGAAGTCGCTGGAGAAGGAGATGCGCGGGCCCGGCTGCCCGCCGCCGAACGCCACCGCGCCGCCGTCCGGGTTGTACATGTTAACGCATGCCATAGCTCGATCGTCGTGGACTGGCTTCGCTGCTGTGTGGCGAGGGAGGCTTTTAAAAGGTGGTGATGATGGTGGTGGTGGTGTCTGGTCTTGGCGTGTGAGCTGAAGAAACGGGGCACTGTTACGGGTGACTGGGTGTGGAGGTGATGGTGGATTTGGATGGGTTATATAGAGAGGAGAGGAGAGGATGGGGAGCTGCTTTGGGATGGAGCTTTGGGTAGATGGATGTGCGCGGCGATTGTTTAGCACCGCCTGTAGAAAACGGTGATGATTGAGATGCATGGCGAGCTGTTTTCTCCACCAGTGAACAATGGATCAGCGCCATAGGTGAAATACAGTAGTAGTGGTAGCTTTTCCTAGAATATTTTGGGGAAGTATACTGAGTACACTAATGTCGGCATTTCAGTAAAAATAATGTCGGCATGGCCACACGTATCTATGTGGGCATGTGGGTTTACTCGAACCATAGGAAACGTAAGGGTTGGTCATGGCTTTTCGTAGTCATGCTTTGAAGGCCAGCCACTCATCTGTCATTACCTGAAACTGGGAACTTGACTCTCGAGTTACGGCAGCATCTGAAACTTGGAATCCTGGCGACGTCTTGAAAGACCGCCACAGCATACTGACTGCATGCCACTGTACAACTGTTCAAACCTTTTCACTGAGAGCACGGGATCGTTCTGGAACGAACTATTGTTTTGTTTTTCTATGTCAGCTCCAGGCCCAGGATAAGAAGGCCGGGCCGTTGATTTGCTATGCGATCTTGGGAGGATAGATCACAAGTCCCAATGCTGATCGGAGGGCATGGACGCGTGCGTGCGGCGCTCATGGGGGGAGAAGAATCTCAGGAGTCAGGAGCGTCGGTGTGCCAGCACCCAGCAGTGATTCTTCCTTGTTTGGAAGCGTGCTAGTTGCTCGGACGTGTGGCGAATGCCGGTCTTCGGCCTCGCCGCGGTCAAACAATGGCTGTCCAGCTTGTAATTGACATTATCATAATCCCGGCACGGTGGTTGGATAGAGTGAACTCTGGCATGCCGCAACCGCACTTGATTCCCGGCCCTTTTACCACCGGGAAAGCAAGCGCACGTGCAGTGCATGACCCAGATGCGGCAAGGTCTGGCTGCTGCACCGACCAACGCCACTTGGTTCACCTCACAGCTTGACACGTAACCCTTTTCGAATTATTTCCAGA
Organism: Triticum aestivum; assembly: GCF_018294505.1. Classification (NCBI taxonomy): domain Eukaryota; kingdom Viridiplantae; phylum Streptophyta; class Magnoliopsida; order Poales; family Poaceae; genus Triticum; species Triticum aestivum. The sequence continues at coordinate 625,533,580 of NC_057810.1, read as the reverse complement.
TCAGAACTACCATTACATGTCTGTCATGACGTGAAAGATGGTGTTTTTACTGTAACCAAACGACTGAGCGGGCATGGTTTTAGTTATAAACTTAAAGGGTATACATCGAGGGGAAATAGACGTTTTGTCTGTGATTCGATTATCATATAACACTAGTGTCATCAAGCAACATGAAATAATTGAGAGCAGGGGCATGATTATTTCTTCGAATGAGCCAAGGGGCATGATTATAGTGGGGTTTGCGAGGAGTATGGTGCAAGGATACCAACCTCTCGTGCAACCCCCAAAGTGTAGAGTAGAACAAATTAGACCCATCCATAATTGCAGGGGGAATTAGCGAGGCACAGACAACAGTCCTTTTCCTCATTGAACACATGATGCTCCACCACACGCCACAGGGCCATACTGGCCTGGCAACTGTTGGAGATGATGCGAGACAAGAGAATCATAAGGCTTTGTTCATGAGCCGCATACTGAGGAACAAGAAAATCCGTACGGCCTGAGTCCGACGGCCTACGGTGCGGTGCGGGGGCGTAGGTTCGGTGGTAGCTTTCTTCCCCGTGGATTCGGGACCAGCGGCCCCTGCGAAGACCGCGCATAGGACCTGAAGAACAAGACCAGATGAGCCCAGAAAGCGATCTCCATAACAAATGAACAGATATATGCTGTTCAGGGGGAAAGCAACGTCAATGGTAAGATCTCCAGATGCCAGGGGTAAAGCCCTGTTCAGGGCAGAATGGAGTACGAATGCCCAAGCAAAGAATCAGATAAGCTGGCATTCTTAACGAGTCTACATGGCTGCATATCATTGGAGTTAAAATCCAGTTAAAATGTTGCATGCCGGAAATCAAAGTCTAACGCACCCAAAAGGCACTGCAATTGTAACTCTCTCCTAAATCTGAACTGTCAACCCTAGCTGTGACATTTCTATGAATTGAAACATCTTGTTATCTACAAAAAGGATGAAGTGGAACATCTATAGCCTGGCAGATATTGTTAAGTGCGCATGCACATGCCACATTAACAAAAGAAAATGCTAGCAGGCTTAAAATGTCCGGGATTGGGATCGGTTGGGCACCAGCAGGAGGGAGGGAGAAGGTAGGTAACAAGATCATTTGACCGATACTTGACCGGTTTGTTATTTAGCCAGAGTGAGCTGGCGACATGGACCTCTCAGAATAGGAGGACCATGTGATCCCAAAGGATCCTCTCCCTCCTCGCATTGGTTCCATCTCCATGAACAATCATAATACGGGTCCTCCGTCCTGTGCCTCCTACAGGTCACCTCACAGCGGACCGGTCAAGGAGTTCTTGTTCCTTAGTAATGCCTGTCCTATTTCTATTAAATCACAACTATAATGTCCTAGCGGAAATAGGACCATTTTAAATACTCGTCTAGTCTCAGGTCACCTCACAGTACCATGCTAATGGATGGAGCGTAACATGCTTGAATGGCAAAATTACCAGCAACAAGATACTCCACATTTTGCTGAAGTTTTGGACAGGCCTCCGGCACATAACATGGAGCATTAACTTCTATTTACAAATATATCAATAAAATCAAACAAAGGTTGATATTATGCCAGTACTTTTCGAGGCAAATCTGCATATACGATTTCCAAGTATCAAGGCTAGATATTTAAAAAGATATCTGTAGTCAAAGTTTCAAAAGTTTTAGTAGGGCTATGTCCAAAGGGACATTTTATTATGAACTGGACGTAATAGCCACCTCCAGCAGGATGCTGGCTTCTTATATAAGTATATTATTAACTCTCGCATATAAGAAAAGGATAGCAGATTAAGCCTCAGTTAGGTTACTTGTGTTGTTGGATGATGTGCCATGTCACTGGAAAAGGGGCTGAGATTTCAAAGATAAAAATTGTTAAACCTACCTTTTGATACATGACATCAAAATCTGATCTGGAGTGCACCCAGCCTTGAATACAGCATAAAATTTTGAAGCACCCATCTAATCATGTTATCCTCACTCCCCCCTTAGCAGCCAAGGAAAGATATAAAACATGACATGCCAGGGAAGAGAAATTTTTCTAACACATTTCAGAATGACCCTTAAGAATGTCATCGAATTTAACACTTGCCCCATTACTATCAGATAGATGGGTTGAATTAGGATTTTCATATTGGTGTGACGCAGTAATATCAAGGACAACAGAACTAGGGTTTTATGCTGGAAATATTGGACCATCTAATCTAAATCAACAGTTTGAGGTGAGGTTTAATTTCCACAGCAATATCATTAGATAAAAAAGGATCCGTATGAGTTCTGTAAGAACACGGAATCAAAAGTTCAAACTGTGTGCATTTTTTGCAGATTATGTATTATAAACAGAATCACGTTTTAGCTACTGATGCAAAACCATCTGATCAGAAGTTCAGAACCATTTTAGGAAAAGCAAATCATTCATAGGGAGAAAAGCATGTGCATTATACTTGTTAAGTTGCTTGAAAACCTAACCACATAATGGTCAAAGTTTTAGTATAAGCAAAGTTCTTAAGATCAAGAGAACCCATGTGAGCACATGAACAGCACCAATTCTTTTCTTCCAGCAATGAGTTAACTTCTGTGACTGCACATGTGAGTGGTGGGAATGAAGACCAGCCTCATTGTGACTCAACCCACTACCTTTAATCCTACAGATCTCAAGAAAACAAAACAGAACATATTTCCTTATAGTTAATTAGTTATAAATAAAGGTGAAGACCACCCACCCTTTTTTCTCTGGCTACGTATTTCATGCATGGAGCAATTCTAATTTCAAAATACAACAAATCATATTAAGGATGTTCTGGGGGAAACGTCCAGCTTATATTGCAGCAAAGTTCTACTTTTAGTAGATTGAAGAAATGTGAGCCCCTGTATAAGCAGGATTTTCCATTTTTCAGTTTACACTTGATCAAGATGATACTAAAGTAGCCGCTAGGCTGGATCTATGAGTACTTTGATTTGACTATGCTATGGGGGTGACCACAACAGTGCAAATGCCAAGCTTTGAATACACTAACTTGAGAGTGTGGCTGTCACCCACATGGTAAGGCCTAAATAACAGAAAGATGGAGGTGAAAGCAAACAACCCAGTGCCCGATCTAGTTGTTTGTCAGAATAACATACTCAAATTGCCCAGCTGGTCTCCTTTGCATGCCGCAGATCTCACAGTTTCATGAACTTTTATTACGGTAACGGCTACAACCTAAACATCTCTCAGACGATTGGGTGCTAAGCTCAGAAGCATTTAGTACAATAAGAAACGCAAAACTATTTGAGAACTGCATGTACATCCAGGAGCTAACATTGATAGAAGTGCTGGCCTAAAAACAAATATGAGCTATATTACGGCCAGGTGTGGAAACTGTACACAGACTAAGACAACACAGTGTCAAAACAGCCTAAATATTATTTACCAGTGTCACATGAAGTGAAAAGTAGATCTATAGACAAGCTCACAGATGCCATGAATTATAACAGTAAACCAACCTCACCCTGCACGATTGTAATGTATGAAAAACGAAAACAGAAGTGAACCTTTGGTGCTAGTGTGTTACAATGATTAGATTTGCAGTGCAGCTCTTCGTCTTGAAATGATCTGCAAGTTATCAGCAACCATGTCAGTTTTTCTTACTCTGATGGAAAGACCAAGTGATCAATAATGCTCTGTCCAATTGAAAAGGTGGTTACCATCTAAAAGTTACAATCGTTTCAATTTTTGAATAAATATATTTGATATGCATTTCACAGAGGGATACAAGCTCACAGGGGGGGTGTTTTTCAGATGATTTGTTACTCACCATAACCATATGCAGTATGTACACTGCACGAAGCAGACGACAGTATTTACATGAATAAGACAGATCAACAGATGCCATTTCAATGGAGAATTTAGCTCTAAGTTGGATGGATTCAAACAAAATCATCATCGGATATATCAGAAGCAACATGAAGTCTTTTAGTCTGAGGTTGATGATCTGATGAGGGGTTGTTTTTCTTCAATGGTTGCAAGCAAACTGGATATGTCCCCTTGGATTTAGTTGGAGATTTCAAAGATGAATGTTGATGATCTGATGAGGGGTTGGTTTTTCTAAACGGTTGCAAGCAAACTGGAGATGTCCCCTTGGATTTAGTTGGAGATTTCAAAGACGAATTCTTCAAATTGAATCCCATCATCTTCAAATTCTTGCCAAGTAAAGATTGCCTTCCAGGTTTCCTCGGAGAATTTATTTTCACCGCTTCTTTTTCTCCACTAGCGGTCACTCCATTTGGTTGATGAGCTGTTGATCGCACCATAGATTCAACTGGAACAAGTTTCCCATCAACCTGATTGGTGAAAACAAAAGAAACCTGCAAGATACACATGTCATTTGTTGACAAATGGCAGCAGTTCCTCAGAACTACGTTACTAAACCAAACTTTCTTTTCCTTATAATCGGATAAAAAACTGGTAACTGTAAGAACAAGTGTATCAAGTGGAAGTGGTAGAATCTTACAACAACTGAAAAAACTAAAAAAGTAATGAAGGTGTGAGATTTGTGAGTTCTAACACAAAGAAGACCTATATAACTAGATGCATAAGAGACATGAACTGAGGCTATCACCTCTTCACCAGCAGAACACTGGAGGATGGTATCAGGTACAGTTGATGGATCAGAATGATGGCCCCAACTTCGTAAATCTTCTTCAGAAGGTTGTTCGATCTGAAAAGGGTGTTAACGGAGCAGCGCAGCAAAGTACTTGAGATTTGAAGCAACTACAGAGCTACATTCTAACAGAAAAGGGTGTCGCATAAACTACCTGTTGATTTGAACAATTCATTTTCTGCACACATCCAGAGATCTCTCTAAAGCCACCAATATCAGTATACAACTTTTCTTTTGATGTCGAAACTGTATCAGGCTTAGCGGCATCTAAATCCAAACCATTACCATCTAACGGCATACAGTGATCCTTCTTACAGCGACCGCACTTCAAATTTTCATGTATTTCAGACCTGCGAGACCAAATGGAAGGAAAAGGATGATGTATAATATCAACTACATATAGACGTAACCAATGAATCTGGATATTGGCTTTTACATATTTTGAATAGTATTCAATGGTAATAACTAATAACAGAGTATTTAGGCCTAACTTAGAAACGAATCTGGTTTCTATGAATAGCATATTTGCAACAGTTTTTGACATTATGTTTGCAAGCCAATGGTAATTTGACTACTTATTACACCCTCAACCTAAATCAAATGATCATGAACTCCTTTTATCAAACAACTTATGTAGTAAGGCCTTATGTTTTGCAAGAAACTGCGACCTTGATCCCAACAAAATGGTGACTGCAAACACAACTTAATTACACTTATGTGCATGACTGGCAACTGATCCAAGCTATAATGGAGAAGCAGAGTTCACCTGACTTGATCATGCAAAGTAAAAAGATCACGCAGATCTTCTGTTGAAAGAGAATTGCCCTACAAAAGTGAAACGAAGACGTGAGAAATTAACATATTTGGCACATTCAAGGATCAAAAAGAAAACTCCAGGTACTTGATCCTGCATTTTGTCGTCCGCTTGTTCCTGCTGAATAACTCTTTGGAGGCCTTCTTTTGCCATTTGACGCTGATATACCTATAGATGAGTGTGGCATATCATATTGTCAGCAGAAGAAGTAATCAGCAACTCAGTATTCCTTCACTTGATAATGAAAAAGTAAGTAAAAAGGAATGAAAAGAAATGGAGCTGTCAACCTTCTCCTCAATGGTTCCAGTGCTCAAGAACCTGTATATGTACACTCTCTTCTTTTGTCCATCTCTCCAGACTCTAGCAGCAGCCTTTGCAAATATCAAAAGATGAAAAGGTTCAACTCAGGCAAGGTGTGTGGAGTCAGACAGAACCATCAAGAGTGATAAATCACAGATATTAACCTGCTTATCATTGGCAGGGTTCCAATCTGGGTCAAAGAGAACCAATCGATTTCCACCCACCAAATTAAGCCCACAACCGCCTGCCTTGCTACTAAGTAGAAAGGCAAACTCGTCCTGCCAAATGCAGTAATTTAGAATATAATGATAGGTTATAAGTTCTTCGGTTCAGGGTACAAGGTTGATGTTACGTACTCTAGATAGATCATTGAATTGGTTCACCAACTTTTGCCTTTTATTAATGGATGTTGATCCATCAAGTCTAACATATGGATATCTTCTTTCCCGACATAATTGTGCAAATAAATCTAATGTCTGCACTTTTAGACAATGATAATAGTTAATGACTCCAGCTCTGCAGACTGCAGGTATCCAAAGAGCAAATAATTATAACAAGTACTCCCTCCGTCCCAAAATAAGTGACTCGACTTTGTACTAAAGCTAGTACAAAGTTGAGTCACTTATTTTGGGACGGAGGGAGTATCTTTTATGAACAGAAACTAGTTTACACGCACATTCTAAAGACTCTACTCTGTCGTTTGATGACAGACATACAGAGAATATGTAGTACACAAAACAAGTAGGAAGAGGTGCAAAAATAAGGTCACCTGCACTTGTGCAAAAACTGGTACTCCCTCCGATCCAAATTAATCGACGCAGCTTTAGCACAAGTTTAGTATATAAAGTTGTACTACTAAACTGCGTCAATTAATTTGGATTGGGGGGAGCAGTTTAAATATACTCCCTCTGTCCTGTAATATAAGAGCATTTTTGACACTAGTGTAGTGTCAAAAACACTCTTATATATGGGACGGAGGGAGTATGATTTTGACAGTTCAAAAAGGAAACCAAACATATATCCAATATATAGGTTTAAGGTAACTCTATCACTTCACCCTTAATTCCAAGTACAATGTTCTTGACTTTGTGCTGTAGGGCTTCTGGTTGTAAGATACTCCCTCCATACACAAATATAAGAGGTTCCAACTTTTTTCTGAATCGGATGTATATAGACACATTTTAGTGTGTTTGTTCACTCATTTCAGTCCGTATGTAGTCCAAATTGAAATATCCAAAACATCTTATATTTGTGAACGGAGGGAGTACATACCTTTTGACTTTCATAGTTCTTATAATTAGTATATCCGCAGGATATGGTCTGACCATAAACATGATAGTAAAGGCAATGAAGATTCGGGATTAATAATGGCTTACTGGTTACTACCATCCCTTTGTTTATTAGAAGTATTTAATAATTTAACTTGAAAAAAAATGGTTTTCAGTAGCCACTAGCCAGTGTAAAGAATGCTAGCACTAGCAGGCCTATGGCTGCAAAGAATGTAGAACTTAAGACAACATAGACAGTAATAAGTGCACTCATGTTCGACTTATTGTTGCAGGACCCCATGAAAGTTTTCAAGATACGAATTTTGCCATCACCAACAATACCTTCATATTTTCTTATTATTGAAGCATACAGATGGGAGCTTAGCCAATTCATTAATGAGAGGAACGTAGTTTAAATCTTACAACATCCATCCCCAATGGACCCGCCAAGACCAACAAAACCTTACTACGATGATACTGCGTTATCAACATAATACATTAAAAACATCTTACCTGAGTGTAATTTGATACAAGGACAATACGGTCATCAGTTTTCAGTCGGAGGTGCCCAAGCAATCTAGCCAACACATGCATTTTGCCGGATAGTTCTACCCACATTCCTCCTCCACCAGTCCATGATCCAGATCTTGCATAAAAGAAACAATACAGATAAGTTGGATTTGCTTGAGAAGCTAGTGAGAAAAGTTAGGCATACCTTCCTTGAAACAGTTCTGGAGGGAAAAAGCGTAGACAGTCATCGAAACCGGAGCCTCCTGACTTGCTACTCTTTATGGTGTCATAGATTAGCTGCAATACCAAGATAACCAACCAACATATGTTTGGCATGCTACATATAGTTACCAAAAAAGTGAAACTGATGCAGGCTGGCTATGAAGAACAGTAACACAGGCAACAACAACCCAGAATTTCCCATAACCTATCAAATCACATTAGTAACTTCCTAGCTGCCAGGTAATCAAGAACTAAAAAGTCAGTGCAAGAACTTAGTTACCAAGCCTATTCCGCATTTTACAAGGAATATGGGGTCAGCTTATATTGTCAATCTATGCAGGATACATTATCATGAACAAGCCTTAAAACTGTCAACGGACATTGTCTTGAAAAGTACATAATTCCAGTATATAATGCAGATGCAGGGTAGCACTTGACAGCAATATAGAAGTATACAATGTTGTACTTAATCCTATGGTGCTTGAAAGAGAGATCAATTACTAGTTACTACTACAAATATTAGAGTTGGTGATGGTGGTCGTGGGGATTCATTCACCCTCTTCAACCTCCCGGGTCATTGTTTATAAGATGTCCCGCCTTGGACGCGTAGGCGGCAAGGCGCCCTGGCAGCGCCTTACAACTATGCACGCTTTAGGCGCTTACGAGTCACTTAGGCGTCAGGGCGGTTGGTGCTCGCCTTAGGTCGCCTTACCGCCTTATAAACAATGCCGCAGATACATATCTTAACAACATAACTAATACTTTTTTATGAGGGGAAAAAAACAAATACTTCAACACAAATCGTGCCAGGTGTCAAGACAAAGCTCAATCCAGCGTGGCAGTGATGCTGAGGATGTAATGTAGGTCAAGCAGGGCCACAACATCATGATGCCAGGTGAGGAGATCGACCAAGTGCAGCGGCGGAGCCAAGGGCGTGTAGAAGGCAGAGCCAGACGAGCTCAATGTGTTGGGGTATAGCAAGGTACAGACATTAACTAATTGCAGTAAAAAAATACATTGTAATAAACTCTGATCCTACTGTCAAAACTACTTTCACTAAAGGAGATATATCGTGGAGCGAAACATTAAACTGAAATTATTTACCTTCGGATGGTTGCATAATTTCTTAAGAGCAGTAATATATGCCAAAACTTTAGAACCCTTTGCTTCTTCAGATATCAAGCGTTTAACCTGACAGGGTCAACCACAGACTACTGTAAATATAACTCCGAGTACCTTACATGTGCCTAATGAATATTGCTTGAAACTCAGAACGGTACAAAATTTCCTTACATTTTTGGAGTGTGTGAAGTGGTTGTACAGTGTCATCTGTAAAGGAGTCAGCTTGCAGCACACTACTTCAACAATCTATACATAAGCAGGGTTAAGTAATGTAGATGAGGCACAATTATATATAATGTAAAAAGGAGGAATCACTATAAAAGACAAAATGGATAGTAGGTACACAATTCTTTTTGTATTTTCTGAATGTGCGATGAACATATCCGGCCAAATATACACTGGACAGAACATACCTTTGGTGGCAAGTGATTGGACAACAGGGCATTCGTTCGTCTCAATATAAACTGAATATCATTGAGAAGCCATCAGAAGAATTCAGAAGGTAATTAACCTAGAGCCCATAAAATTGTAAAAGAAAATGCATCCAAACAATTCTAGAGGAGATTATAACATAAATGTGGACAATACAGTTGTTCAAAATTATGTAGTGCAGAGTGCAGACAATCTTCTTCAGAGGAAAAGGACTTGCCTGATTTACTTTTGCACTAAGCTCTCCAGATCTCTCGGATCCTAACTTCTTTTCTTCTGCAGTTGCTGCGGGTTCTCTTCCACGAATTATTGGTGCCTTCAGTTAGGGGCAGATAATGTTAGAGTTAAATACAGAGGAAAGGAAGATAGAATGCAATTAACAGGAGTAGCACATGATTTTAGGTGCACAACACACAAAGAAACTTGATAACAAATATATCTGAGAACACACTATCTGTTAATAAATAGTTGTAATTCATACTCCCTCCATCCCGAATTACTTGTCGCAGAAATGGATGTATCTAGAACTAAAAATACGCCTAGATACATCCATTTCTGCGACAGGTAATTCGGGACGGATGGAGCAGTATAACTTGTGATTTTCGTAAAAAGTACATACTTCATAATATCGGCGAAAATATGCGGCATCCCCCAGAACACCTGGATTTGTAAAATTTACCATTGAAAAGAACTCTTCCAAATCATTCTGCAGAGGAAAATGAATATATCAAAATTCAAAACAATGGTTCCAGCTACAATATGGAAAAGAATGGGAAAGCAAAAACCTACCTGCATTGGGGTACCTGATAACAGGATACGCCGTGTACAAGGAAGGGCCGCCAATGCCTGGTGCATCAAGTGTTTTCATGAGTTCAGGAAGAGCAAAATCGGAGATGAACTTAAGTGCAAACGACTCATGTATGTAAGAAAAGGAACTGAATTGGCAAACTGATATACCTTATTTGTTAGTGTTTGGTCATTTTTCAGCCTGTGAGCCTCATCACATATGAGAAGGTCACAGCTTCCTGGTATTTCAAATTTTGACGAATGCATGCGGAAGGTCTCGTAAGATACGATAAGTACCTGATGACAATTCCAAACATATAAATTCACCAATGAACATGCAATTCTGATTGCAATTAGTAAGCATGGTAAATAGAAAATAGCAGAAAGGAGAAGAGTTTGGATAAAAGAAAACCTGAAGACGGCTCAAGGGCTTTAAGAAACTTCCTATTCCAGAAAGAACATCAGCACGCGTGCTTTCACAGAGGGCAAGCAGGTGCACTTTGCCTTTTAACCATTTACTTATCTCAGATTCCCAGTTGCTAACTAGGCTTGTGGGGGTTACAATGACAGCCCTTTTAACCATTGGCTTACCCTCAAAGCCTTGAGCAAGAAGGGTATATAGTAAAGTTATCGACTGTAAAGTCTTACCCAATCTGGAAAGTGCAAGGAAGCGTCAGAAGTAGCTTTATGTAACAGTGAGTCAGTGACTAAATAAAAGGATTGGAAGACAGAAACATTGCGTATTTACATCAAAGTATAAAAATGGACAAGAGGGAGGGCGTGAATTGTTCCAGCTTATTACCCCATGTCATCAGCTAAAATGCATCCAGCGATTCCATCATCACTTAGCAACCCAGAGACACAATCAAACATAAACTGAACTCCTTCCCTGCATTACAACACAACCATGTGATTTACTTTCTTCATCTAAAAGATTCAGAAGAAATCAGCATTGTTAGTTATTGTTTGCACCTGCTTAGACTAAAAATAAAGCTACAGTGCAATATGTAGTATCTATATGTGAATGTCTACAACTTACAGAGAGTACATGTTCTGCACAAAGTTAATGCTGATTGTAATTATTGTGGGGGGAACCATAAAATAGAGAGTTCGCTGCAAACAATCAAGCATGTAAAAAATGAATATAGGAAAAACATTAACAGGATAATATATTACCTTTGATGAGGACGAAGGTAACGTACAAGCAGATGATCAACTTCAATTGCAGTAAAATTGTTATTCTCTTTGTCACATTCCTCGGGTTGCCACAAAATTAATGGCTCTATGCCAGATGGAAGAGGTTCCTCTTTCTCTGAGGAATTATCACTAGCAATGGTAGGCAGCTGCTGAAGATTGTTTGGAACTGCAAATGGCTGTACTGAACCCCATGGGACAAATCTTTTACGGGCTGAAAGGCGCCGAGCAAGAAGCTCACTATTTTCACTATATCCGTTTCCACACGGAGGTTTGAATGGTTTTCGAGCTATCGCTGCCGCATCAGAAACTGAAAGGATACGTGGAATAAGTGGCTGCCTTCTGACAACCAGGTTTCCCCTGACAGAAACCAGGAAAAAATGCATAAATATCTTCAAACAAGAGAGTGAGTGCATTTGTGATGCGATAGTCAATTAAACCAAAACAAATTTCAGTGTGTGCAAGGCAATCTAAGAGAAAATGACTTGTAACTGAGAAGAAGGCTTAAAGTGAACATTAGCAATACATCACATAGCGCAAGATTGTTCCAGCTGACCATAATTTCTCTGACCAATACAGTAAGATTTCAGGAATCTTTCATGTAGAAGGCTAGTCCTATTGTACAAGGTACTCACTGTCATATCTCTGTGCTTAAAATCATGAAAGAGAGATGACTAGTGTATCCACACTACAGAGCACTCTGTTGCACATAGCTACCTACGGTTTACTTGGTATGCACAATGAGTTATTGACTAAGTCCATTCTGTCCACACATGAAAAGAGTTACAAGACGGAATATAGAAGGTTAAATCTCTCTGTCCAGATTTGCCAGCTTCATGCGATCTCCTGCAAGTCATTCGGCCATATCCATACTCACCAGCCACCGTACTTACGCCGAATGGCAATATTCAGCTTGAAGCCGTTACGAAAACTTGAGTGACAGGTATAGCTAGTTAGCGAGAGGGGCCAGACCAAAGCATCAACATTCAGGCTTGGATACTCCAGAACAAAGTTCTCAGGAGATAACCCTGCAGATTACATGGCAAACAACCAATCGAGTGGGATGAAAAAGAGAGATCGTTCTATCACATTGTAAGTTACATAGGATGTAAATTATACCCTGTTTTTTCCAGAATAGACCACGGTGTGGGGAGAGGAATTTGACTTGGGTCTCTTATGCTAAATTCTAGAGGAACCGGATCAAACATACCCAAGCTGAGGCACATTGTTCAAATGTACTGTAGTATCTAACAGGGCGTGGACTAGTGTATCACTGGGGACTCTTATGCTGAATTGGCATCTGAAACCACAAGCACGTCCCACAACGATTCAGGAGCATCCATCGACTAGTCTCGTCGCCATAAAAAAAATAGATGAACACTAATGCAAACCCTAGCCCCTATGAATCCACTAAGATGCGTCGATACACCACCAGCGCACAGCACGGACACGCACACATGGGCCGGAATGGTGGGGCCGGAGAGTACCTGACGAGCGCGTCCACGTTCTGCGACTTCCTCTCCTCGTCGGGTTCCGCAGCGCCACGCCGCCCGCCCCGGACTGGCCGCCCGCCGTCGCCGCCGCCGTCATCGCTGTCGCCCCCTTCCTCAGACTCGTCCTCGACGCCGCCCGCATCGCTGCTGTCCGCCACGTACTCGTCGTCGTCGTCGGCCGCCTCCACCCCGCGCTCCGCCTCGGACTCCGACTCGTCGGGGTCGGAGGAGAGGGTGACGACCTCCTCCTCCTCCTCGTCGTCGGAATCGCTGCCGCGGCGGTCGCGCTTGCTCCTCGACGGCATCGCGCCACCTCCGGCGAGTGGAACGGTTCGAAATGGGCACCGAATCGTGTGGATTTTCCGCTCGGAGTTGGGAGTTTTGGGGGATTTTTAGGAATGGAGAAGCGGGGGTTTGGAGGCGCTGCAAAAGTTTTGGCGGTATGGAGGGGGAGCAGCGTGTCGGAGAAGGTGCGGGAGAAGAGGGAGAGGGGTGGTTGGGCTGGATCGGAGGTTCTGTTTCTGAGGAGTTAAGCCCATGTTTAAGGCTCATAGGGGAGCTCCTATGCGCCGCTCGTTGCGGCGAATTGCCGAGCGAACGCACAGGGGCGACTACAGCTGGGCCGGCCCATTATCAGAACACAGTGAAAAATCCAAAAAATATTAAGACTGCTCTCACCGGGACAAAAAATATTAAAACAGTAGCTGGGAGCACACAGGCGACGCACGACTGGGCCGGCCCACGGACTTGTGTTTCCTGTCGATCGCGCGACCTAAAAAAACACCAAAAACAAGATGGCAACACTGGGATTCGATCCCAGTACCTCAACAACGCCAGACTACAAACTGTGACAGGCTAGCCACTCCACCACTAAGCTACAAGCGAAATGAAAAGGCGACCAACACTATAACAACCCACATCCTGATTGAGATTTTTGGAAAAAACATTTCTTCAAACATTTCTTCAAATTTTTGAACAATTTGAAATGCCGCAAAAATATTTTCTGATACTCCAGGTTTCTTTCTGAAAAAATGTGAACAACTTTTGTATTCCGAGTTTAGAAAAAAAAACACGAACAGTTTTTACAAAACTTAACAATTTTCTAAAACGTGAACAATTTTAAAAAATTGAACATTTTCTCATATTGTGAATTTTTTGTAAAACAAGGAAACATTTTCTAAAATTCCTGAACATTTACTGAAAAAACGAACTTTTTCTGAAATTGCGAACAAATTTTCAAATTCCTGTACATTTTCATTAAAAACCTGGAACACTTTTGAAATTCAAAAACAATTTTGGCATATGCAATTTTTTCGAAACATGGGAACATTTTTTTGAACTCCTGAACACAATTTGGAAATACAAAGATTTTTTAAAACTTGCGAACAATTTTTTAAACTCCCGAACAAATTTGAAGCTCGAACATTATTTCATATTTGTGAACAATTTGACAACAAATTGAAAATATGTAATTTTATTGAAATACACAAACAAATTTTAAAAAGGGAACATTTTTTGAAACTCCCAAACAAAATTTGAAAATAAAAAAAATTCTAAAAATTTTGAGAGATTTTTTAAATGGAAACACTATTTTGAAATCTTGAACAAATTTTAAAATGGGAACATTTTTTTAAACAACCGAACAAAATTTGAAAATACAAACAAATATCTAAAATATTTGACAATTTATTTAAATGGAAACATTATTTTGAAATCCTGAACAAATTTGAAAAGTTGAAATTTTTGAATAAAACAAAAGGAAACATTTTTTAAATGCAACCATATTTTAAATTCTGAACAGTTTTTAGAAGGAAGAAAAAGGAAAGAAAAAGAAAATAGAAGAAACAGAAAAAAGAAAAAAAGAAAATGGAAAATGGAAAAAACGAAAAATAAATAAAATAGAAAGCAAAAAACCGAAAAGGAAACAACACAGAAAAAAACCCGGTTCAGGGAACCTTCTAGAAGGTTCCCAAAACCGGTTGGCCGCACCTGTGTAAATAACGAAGTGGGCCGGCCCATATACGTCGCTAGCATCGCTCCTCCTGTGCGATTGCCCGACATCTTGCCGCAGCGAGCGGGGAATAGAGATTTCCGCTCTCACCGCTCAAAAAAAAAAGATTAGGACTGCTCTCGAGGGAGGGATACCAGGCACCTCCTGTTACTTACGCATGAGCCTACCCAATGGGCTAGATAGGCTTTCTTGTTTTACTATGTTGCGCCAAGCTAAAGGCAATGCAGATCCACCCGCAACAAAAAAGGCAATGCAGATCCGAACATTTTGTCAAATTTCGAACACGAACATTATTTTGAGAAAAGTGTTTTTTTAAAGCAAATACTATTCAAATTTGAGAAGAAAAACTAAAAATCTGGAACTTTTTTGAATATGTGAACAAAGTTTTGATAATCTGAACACTTTTTTGAAAATCATGAACATTTTTTAATATGTGAATAATTTTTCGTTAAAGGGAGCATTTTTGGAAACTCCGAACAAAAATTTGGAAACGTGAATATTTTTGGAATCGTGAACATTTTTTCAAACAAGAACATTTTTCAAACTCAAAACAAAATTTAAATTTTTGAACATTGTTTGAAAAACATGGACAGTTTTTATAAAATCACGAACAGTTTCTAAAACTGTGAATATTCTTAAAAACGAAAAGGGAACATGAAAAAAATAAGAAGATGGAAATTTTTCAATTTCCAAAACAAATTATGGATACATGACTATTTAAAAAAATGGAAACTCCTGGATAAATTTGAAAATGTAAACATTTATAAAAATTAGCGGGCATTTTTTTAAAATTCCAAACAAAATTAGAAACAGACAAATTTTCGAAAGTTGCAGACAAATTTTGAGATGGGAACATTTGTTGAAACTACAGAACAAAACTGGAAGACATGAACATTTTTCTTAAATTGTGAATGAATTTTGAAAGATGAACATTTTTTCAAACCCCAGAAGGAAATTTCAAAACGTGAAATGTTTTTTGGTATTCTGAACAATATTTGAAAGTTGAACATTTTTCTAAAATATACGAACATTTTTATAAAAATGAAGAATTGTTTTTTGAATTTGTGAACAAAAGATAATAACAGGAATATTTTTAAACTTCTGAATTTTTTTTGAATTTTTGAAAATAACTTGAAATTCTCAAGAACAAGAAAGGGAATAACAAGGAATTACAAAGAAAAATAAAAAAATGAAGTAAAGAAACAGAAATACAAAAAAAGGAAAGTTTTTTTTAAAACACGAACAATTTTTGGAACTACAGAAGAAATTTGAAAACGTGAACAATTTTTGGAAACCCAAACATTTTTTAAAAAACATGAATTTTTTGAAACTCGCAAATTTTGTAAAATGCAAACTTTTTCATAAATATGTGAAAGAATTTTCAAGAAACATGAATATCATTTGAAATAAAAAGGAAAATAAAAAGGAAAGAAAAAGAAACAGGAAAATGAGAGAAAGAAAAAAAGAAAAGAAATTGAAACAACAAAAAACTGGTCCAGGAACCTCCTAGAAAGTACCTAAAACCGAAAAAAACTAGTTCAGAAACCTGTGGAAGGTTTCCAAAACCAGGATGGTAAAATCGGTGGGCGGGTCGGCCCACATCATCCCTCGCTCGCAAACCTCTTGTAGTGTCGTGTTGTTATTCGTTCAATTGCAAGCGGTAGTCGTTGTTGTTAGCGAGGCGTGAACATATACACAGGAGGTTGGTGGTTCGATACCTGCAGCGATTTGTTTTTGTGATTCTTTTATCTCGCGAAGCGAAACCCAAATGGGCCGGCCCAGTGTGAGCTGCGCTCTGTGCGAAGCCGCGACTAGTTGCCGCGATAAGTGGCGTATAGGAATTCCGTCCTTCTATTCCAAAAAAAACGTCTCTCATTGCAACAGAAGTATCTGTTCTAAAAAAATGGAAACAAATGTCGGATAAACGCACATGGACCGGTCCATGTGCTGTTTTTCTGTGGCATGTTTTTTTGTATCTTCAACGGTGGTTTACTTTCGGATCTTTTGTAGTTTTTATTTTGGTTTTATTCTTGACATTTTTTTTGTAATTTTTAAAATATATATATGAAACATTTATGCATTATTTGTGAAATCATGATTTTTATAAATGCACATAAATTTTAAAATTATGAGAACATTTTTCAAAATTTCATGAGTAATTCTTAAATTCATTTATCTTTTTAATTTTGTGCCCATTTTTCAAAAATTTACATACTTTTTTTGTACATGTGATTATTCAAAAATCCTATAAAATCTATATTGTTAAGATAAATCAAAGTTATCCAAAACTATTTTGTTAGGATATTCGGCTGAAACTACAGAAAGAAGAAGAAAGAAAATCAGGAGGGAATTGCGAGAAAACATTTTCTGTACCACACCTCTCTAGGGATCTCGAAGCAGACTTTTAGCATCCAATGGACCTGAAAATCATGTCCCCACATGTACATGTATGATGCATTTTCCTGGAGATTGTTTTAATTTAATGTGGCGTATGTCCCAAATTTTGATACTATGTCGTCTTTGTCATGGTTAGTGTGTCCACGAGAACCAACGCCATGAGTCTCCGATTTTTGGTCACGTGGGTCGAGGGGCCTAACCCCCAAGCAGTCATGTTATTATCCAGTGCATTAGCCCATCTGGGCGGTGTGGCGGTGGTAAGTGAACGTGAACATTTGGCTAAAAAAAGTAAACGTGAGCATACGTTAGGTCGGGCCCGGCTTGAAAATACCCGGACCCTAAATGACAAACCCAGGCTTGGTCTGAAGCTTGGAATTGTTCCTTTTCTCAAACCCAAGCCCGAACAGAACGATGTGCTT